>NW_028138611.1:0-55728 GCF_964270905.1 Leucopleurus acutus | reverse complement strand
GAAAGAGAGAAAAATTCTTACAAAATTCGCTCAGGGGCTGTGATGCAACCTGGAATGACCACATATAAACCCACAGCTGGATAAGACATAAGGCTGGACACTTGGGGCTGAAAGGATTGGAGAGCTTTGGTGAGCAACTGCCGAAAGTTTAATGCAATACTTCATGCTACTTATTCCAAGGGTCCCAACACTCCAAGTTGAAGGGAATCTTCCTACAGCTAAACCATGCATGGGAAATCCAGCAGATGGTATACCATATGATCGGGAAAGGTTTCTAAAATGCACCTCATTTTCCTCTCCTGGGGCTCCGGATCAACATTCCAGCCACTTTACTAACAACATCTCCACATGGAGAGTCAATGCCTTTAAGTTCCGGTATCGCACAGTCTGCAGTTAGTGCGGAGGATGAATGGGAATAGGGGGAACCAGTGAGAAAATAGCTGTAGCGGTTTCAATGGGCACATGTCACTCTAATTTCACATCAGGAAGAAGAATTAACCAAAGGCAGAGCAAGGCGCCCCAGAAGAAGAATAGGGCCTGAAGAAATCCTGTGGATATGAGGCAAGATCACAAAAATAAGAGCTGAAAAATGGAGCTAAGGGCCACTGCAATTGAAAAACCTGCAGAGTTATAAAGGCCAACTATTTTCCAAACGTATATTGAGGTAAGGCTATGAAGAGGAACTGAGAGCAAGGCAGAACTGCAGGAAACCGATTTCAGGAGGTAGACTGGAATTGCACTGAAAACATATGAAAAGACTCAGAACGTCGACAATGATGCACTTGGCCAAAAAGGGCGTATGCGTTCTTTCCTGAATATATTCAGGAAGAAACGCATACGCCCTTTCTGGCCAACCAAGCAAGCTCGCAAAGGAAATCTGCACTACAATGAAGTCTCACTGCCCCCCGGTCAAAGGGCCTTCTGAAAAAAGTGTAAAATCCAGAAAGGCAGGACAGGCCATGGAGAACTGGGAGCCTTGTTATGCTGATGGGCGAGATGTAAATGGCCAACAGCCACTCTGGAGAAGTGTATGGTGTTTCCTGAAACATCCAAAAAACTAAGCAACAGAGCCTAGGGCACTTCCACTTATGGTCCTATAGCTTAGGGAAATTAAAATCAAAAAGACACAGCCACCCCAAAGTTTGGGATGGCTCTGTTTACAAGAACCTCATTTACGGTACAAGTTAAATATCGCAAAAAGCAAAAAATGGATAAAGAAGTTGTGGTACTTACGTACAATGCAATATCACTCAGAAATGAAATCTATGTCATCAGGCCCGGAGCAGCATAATGAGTGGATTCAGGTACGATGATTCTAAGTGAAATTAGTCACACAGAAAAAGAAACATCATAAGATATCACTACTACACGGAATGTAAACTTGGCTACACAGGAACTGAATTACAAAACAGAACAGGGTCAAAAATGTAGAAAACCAACTTATGCTTGCTTAAGGGGAAAGCCGATATGGGGTGCTGCATGAAACCAGAGATTAAAATTGGCACAGATACCGTTCCATAAGCCAAAAATATAATAGACAAAAGGTACCCCTTGCTCAACGAAGTTGACTCAACACCCTATATTAAACGCCTAGGAATATACCTGACTAGTAAGAATCTACCTGACTAGTAAGAATCTTAAAACCTATAGATTTATATGTCTCCGAAAGAGAATCAAGCGTGTGTACAGCGGCATAAACGCAGCAGTGATAGGATTGGTGAGGTTCGGTGAGCAAATGCAGACCCTTTGAAGTCATATTGCATGGTACCCATTCCATGGGTCTCAACTCTCCAGGTTTAAGGGATTCTTCCTTCAGCTAAAACATGCATGTGGAACCCAGAGTATGATCCACCGTGTGATCGGGAAACGTGTTCAAATGTGTCTCAGTTTTCGTCCCCTGGTACTCGGGTGCAACATTCCAGACGCTTTACTAACACTCTCCCCACTTGGAGAGTCAGTGCCTTTAACCTCCTGTATGGCCCAATTTGCAATTTCTGTGGAAAATGAACAGGAATAGGGAGAACCAATGAGAGATTGGGTGGAGGTGTCCGGACGGGCCAATTTAACTCTCATTTCCCACCAGGAAGAGGAATTAACCAAAGGCTCAGCATGCCGTGCCGGAACCAAACTAGGGCCTGAAGCAATCCTGCGGTGTTGCGGCCAGCTCACAAGAAAGCGAGTTGAAGAAAGGAGCTCAGGGGCACTGTAATTCACAAACCTGCAGAGTTATAAATGACAGCTATCTTCCAAAAATATATTGAATTAGGATGCCAAGAGGAGTTGAAAGCAGGGCAGAATTGCAGGAAACCGATTTCAGGAGGTAGACTGGAATTGCATGTAAAGCATAGGAAAAGAGGCAGAACGTCCACAATGATGCACTTGGCCAAAAAGGGCGTATGCGTTTTTTCCTGAATATATTCAGGAAAAAACGCATACGCCCTTTTTGGCCAACCAAGAAAGCTTGCAAAGGAAATCTGCACTACAATGAAGTCTCACTGCCCCCCGGTCAAAAGGGCCATCTGAAAAAAGTGTAAAATCCAGAAAGGCAGGACAGGCCATGGAGAACTGGGAGCCTAGTTATGCTGATGGGCGGGATGTAAATTGCCAGCAGCCACTCTGGAGAAGTGTATGGTGTTTCCTGAAACATCCAAAAAACAAAGCAACAGAGCCTAGGGCACTTCCACTTATGGTCCTATAGCTTAGGGAAATTAAAATCAAAAAGACACAGCCACCCCAAAGTTTGGGACGGCTCTGTTTACAAGAACCTTGTTTACGGTACAAGTTCAATATCACAGAAAGCGAAAAATGGATAAAGAAATTGTGGTACTTACGTACAATGCAATATCACTCAGCAATGAAATCTATGTCATCAGGCCCGTAGCAGCATAATGAGTGGATTCAGGTACGATGATTCTAAGTGAAATTAGTCACACAGAAAAAGAAACATCATAAGATATCACTAATACACGGAATGTAAACTTGGCTACACAAGAACTGAATTACAAAACAGAACAGGGTGTCAAATGTAGAAAACCAACTTATGCTTGCTTAAGGCGACGGGTGAGTTGGGGTGCTGCATAAAACCAGAGATTGAAATGAGCACAGATACCGTTCCATAAGCCAAATATGTAATAGACAAGAGCTACTCCTTGCTCAACGAAGTGGACTCAACACCCCATATTAAACGCCTAAGAATATACCTGACTAGTAAGAATCTACCTGACTAGTAAGAATCTTAAAACCTATGGATTTATATGTCTCCGAAAGAGAATCAAGTGTGTGTACAGCGGCATAAACGCAGCAGTGATAGGATTGGTGAGGTTCGGTGAGCAAATGCAGACCCTTTGAAGTCATATTGCATGGTACCCATTCCATGGGTCTCAACTCTCCATGTTTAAGGGATTCTTCCTTCGGCTAAAACATGCATGTGGAACCCAGAGTATGATCCACCATGTGGTCGGAAAACGTGTTCAAATGTGTCTCAGTTTTCGTCCCCTGGTACTCGGGTGCAACATTCAAGACGCTTTACTAACACTCTCCCCACTTGGAGAGTCAGTGCCTTTAACCTCCTGTTTGGCCCAGTTAGCAATTTCTGCGGAAGATGAACAGGAATAGGGAGAACCAATGAGAGATTAGGTGGAGGTGTCCGGACGGGCCAATTTAACTCTCATTTCCCACCAGGAAGAGGAATTAACCAAAGGCTCAGCATGCCGTGCCGGAAACAAACTAGGGCCTGAATCAATCCTGCGGTGTTGCGGCCAGCTCACAAGAAAGCGAGTTGAAGAAAGGAGCTCAGGGGCACTGTAATTCACAAACCTGCAGAGTTATAAATGACAGCTATCTTCCAAAAATATATTGAATTAGGATGCCAAGAGGAGTTGAAAGCAGGGCAGAATTGCAGGAAACCGATTTCAGGAGGTAGACTGGAATTGCATGTAAAGCATAGGAAAAGAGGCAGAACGTCCACAATGATGC
Organism: Leucopleurus acutus; assembly: GCF_964270905.1. NCBI lineage: Eukaryota > Metazoa > Chordata > Mammalia > Artiodactyla > Delphinidae > Leucopleurus > Leucopleurus acutus. The sequence goes on along the minus strand of NW_028138611.1, from coordinate 51,753 downwards.
ACTTGGCCAAAAAGGGCGTATGCGTTTTTTCCTGAATATATTCAGGAAAAAACGCATACGCCCTTTTTGGCCAACCAAGCAAGCTTGCAAAGGAAATCTGCACTACAATGAAGTCTCACTTCCCGCCAGTCAAAGGGGCCATCTGAAAAAAGTGTAAAATCAAGAAAGGCAGGACAGGCCATGGAGAACTGGGAGCCTTGTTATGCTGATGGGCGGGATGTAAATTGCCAACAGCCACTCGGGAGAGGTGTATGGTGTTTCCTGAAACATCTAAAAAACAAAGCAACAGAGCCTAGGGCACTTCCACTTATGGTCCTATAGCTTAGGGAAATTAAAATCAAAAAGACACAGCCACCCCAAAGTTTGGGACAGCTCTGTTTACAAGAACCTCGTTTACGGTACAAGTTCAATATCGCAGAAAGTGAAAAATGGATAAAGAAGTTGTGGTACTTACGTACAATGCAATATCACTCAGCAATGAAATCTATGTCATCAGGCCCGTAGCAGCATAATGAGTGGATTCAGGTATGATGATTCTAACTGAAATAAGTCACACAGAAAAAGAAACATCATAAGATATCACTAATACACGGAATGTAAACTTGGCTACACAGGAACTGGATTACAAAACAGAACAGGGTCTCAAATTTAGAAAACCAACTTATGCTTGCTTAAGGGGAAAGGTGAGTTGGGGTGCTGCATCAAACCAGAGATTGAAATGAGCACAGATAAAGTTCCTTAAGCCAAATATGGAATAGACAAGAACTACTCCTTGCTCAACGAAATGGACTCAACACCCCATATTAAACGCCTAAGAATGTACCTGACTAGTAAGTATCTTAAAACCTATGGATTGCTATGTCTCTGAAAGAAAATCAAGCGTGTGTACAGGGGCATAAACGCAGCAGTGATAGGATTGGAGAGGTTCGGTGAGCAAATGAAGACCCTTTGAAGTCATATTGCATGGTACCCATTCCACGGGTCTCAACTCTCCAGGTTTAAGGGATTCTTCCTTCAGCTAAAACATGCACGTGGAACCCAGAGTATGATCAACCGTGTGATCGGGAGACGTGTTCCAATATGTCTCAGTTCTCGTCCCCTGGTACTCGGGTGCAACATTCCAGACGCTTTACTAACACTCTCCCGACTTGGAGAGTCAGTGCCTTTAACCTCCTGTTTGGCCCAGTTTGCAATTTCTGCGGAAGATGAACAGGAATAGGGAGAACCAATGAGAGACTAGCTGGAGGTGTCTGGAAGGGCAAATTTAACTCTCATTTCCCACCAGGAAGAGGAATTAACCAAAGGCTCAGCGTGCCGAGCCGGAACCAGATTAGGGCCTGAAGCAATCCTGCGGTGTTGCCGCCAGCTCACAAGAAAGCGAGTTGAAGAAAGGAGCTCAGGGGCACTGTAATTCACAAACCTGCAGAGTTATAAATGACAGCTATCGTCCAAAAATATACTGAAGTAAGGCTGCCAAGAGGACTTGAAAGCGGGGCAGAATTGCAGGAAACCGATTTCAGGAGGTAGACTGGAATTGCATTTAAAGCATAGGAAAAGAGGCAGAACGTCCACAATGATGCACTTGGACAAAAAGGGCGTATGCGTTTTTTCCTGAATATATTCAGGAAAAAAGGCATACGCCCTTTTTGGCCAACCAAGCAAGCTTGCAAAGGAAATCTGCACTACAATGAAGTCTCACTTCCCCCAGGTCAAAAGGGCCATCTGAAAAAAGTGTAAAATCCAGAAAGGCAGGACAGGCCATGGAGAACTGGGAGCCTTGTTATGCTGATGGGCGGGATGTAAATTGCCAACAGCCACTCGGGAGAGGTGTATGGTGTTTCCTGAAACATCTAAAAAACAAAGCAACAGAGCCTAGGGCACTTCCACTTATGGTCCTATAGCTTAGGGAAATTAAAATCAAAAAGACACAGCCACCCCAAACTTTGGGACAGCTCTGTTTACAAGAACCTCGTTTACGGTACAAGTTCAATATCGCAGAAAGTGAAAAATGGATAAAGAAGTTGTGGTACTTACGTACAATGCAATATCACTCAGCAATGAAATCTATGTCATCAGGCCCGTAGCAGCATAATGAGTGGATTCAGGTATGATGATTCTAACTGAAATAAGTCACACAGAAAAAGAAACATCATAAGATATCACTAATACACGGAATGTAAACTTGGCTACACAGGAACTGGATTACAAAACAGAACAGGGTCTCAAATTTAGAAAACCAACTTATGCTTGCTTAAGGGGAAAGGTGAGTTGGGGTGCTGCATAAAACCAGAGATTGAAATGAGCACAGATAAAGTTCCTTAAGCCAAATATGGAATAGACAAGAACTACTCCTTGCTCAACGAAATGGACTCAACACCCCATATTAAACGCCTAAGAATGTACCTGACTAGTAAGTATCTTAAAACCTATGGATTGCTATGTCTCTGAAAGAAAATCAAGCGTGTGTACAGGGGCATAAACGCAGCAGTGATAGGATTGGAGAGGTTCGGTGAGCAAATGAAGACCCTTTGAAGTCATATTGCATGGTACCCATTCCACGGGTCTCAACTCTCCAGGTTTAAGGGATTCTTCCTTCAGCTAAAACATGCACGTGGAACCCAGAGTATGATCAACCGTGTGATCGGGAGACGTGTTCCAATATGTCTCAGTTCTCGTCCCCTGGTACTCGGGTGCAACATTCCAGACGCTTTACTAACACTCTCCCGACTTGGAGAGTCAGTGCCTTTAACCTCCTGTTTGGCCCAGTTTGCAATTTCTGCGGAAGATGAACAGGAATAGGGAGAACCAATGAGAGACTAGCTGGAGGTGTCTGGAAGGGCAAATTTAACTCTCATTTCCCACCAGGAAGAGGAATTAACCAAAGGCTCAGCGTGCCGAGCCGGAACCAGATTAGGGCCTGAAGCAATCCTGCGGTGTTGCGGCCAGCTCACAAGAAAGCGAGTTGAAGAAAGGAGCTCAGGGGCACTGTAATTCACAAACCTGCAGAGTTATAAATGACAGCTATCGTCCAAAAATATACTGAAGTAAGGCTGCCAAGAGGACTTGAAAGCGGGGCAGAATTGCAGGAAACCGATTTCAGGAGGTAGACTGGAATTGCATTTAAAGCATAGGAAAAGAGGCAGAACGTCCACAATGATGCACTTGGCCAAAAAGGGCGTATGCGTATTTTCGTGCAGGAAAAAACGCATACGCCCTTTTTGGCCAACCAAGCAAGCTTGCAAAGGAAATCTGCACTACAATGAAGTCTCACTTCCCGCCAGTCAAAGGGGCCATCTGAAAAAAGTGTAAAATCAAGAAAGGCAGGACAGGCCATGGAGAACTGGGAGCCTTGTTATGCTGATGGGCGGGATGTAAATTGCCAACAGCCACTCGGGAGAGGTGTATGGTGTTTCCTGAAACATCTAAAAAACAAAGCAACAGAGCCTAGGGCACTTCCACTTATGGTCCTATAGCTTAGGGAAATTAAAATCAAAAAGACACAGCCACCCCAAAGTTTGGGACAGCTCTGTTTACAAGAACCTCGTTTACGGTACAAGTTCAATATCGCAGAAAGTGAAAAATGGATAAAGAAGTTGTGGTACTTACGTACAATGCAATATCACTCAGCAATGAAATCTATGTCATCAGGCCCGTAGCAGCATAATGAGTGGATTCAGGTATGATGATTCTAACTGAAATAAGTCACACAGAAAAAGAAACATCATAAGATATCACTAATACACGGAATGTAAACTTGGCTACAGAGGAACTGGATTACAAAACAGAACAGGGTCTCAAATTTAGAAAACCAACTTATGCTTGCTTAAGGGGAAAGGTGAGTTGGGGTGCTGCATCAAACCAGAGATTGAAATGAGCACAGATAAAGTTCCTTAAGCCAAATATGGAATAGACAAGAACTACTCCTTGCTCAACGAAGTGGACTCAACACCCCATATTAAACGCCTAAGAATATACCTGACTAGTAAGAATCTACCTGACTAGTAAGAATCTTAAAACCTATGGATTTATATGTCTCCGAAAGAGAATCAAGCGTGTGTACAGCGGCATAAACGCAGCAGTGATAGGATTGGTGAGGTTCGGTGAGCAAATGCAGACCCTTTGAAGTCATATTGCATGGTACCCATTCCACGGGTCTCAACTCTCCAGGTTTAAGGGATTCTTCCTTCAGCTAAAACATGCACGTGGAACCCAGAGTATGATCAACCGTGTGATCGGGAGACGTGTTCCAATATGTCTCAGTTCTCGTCCCCTGGTACTCGGGTGCAACATTCCAGACGCTTTACTAACACTCTCCCGACTTGGAGAGTCAGTGCCTTTAACCTCCTGTTTGGCCCAGTTTGCAATTTCTGCGGAAGATGAACAGGAATAGGGAGAACCAATGAGAGACTAGCTGGAGGTGTCTGGACGGGCAAATTTAACTCTCATTTCCCACCAGGAAGAGGAATTAACCAAAGGCTCAGCGTGCCGTGCCGGAACCAGATTAGGGCCTGAAGCAATCCTGCGGTGTTGCGGCCAGCTCACAAGAAAGCGAGTTGAAGAAAGGAGCTCAGGGGCACTGTAATTCACAAACCTGCAGAGTTATAAATGACAGCTATCGTCCAAAAATATACTGAAGTAAGGCTGCCAAGAGGACTTGAAAGCGGGGCAGAATTGCAGGAAACCGATTTCAGGAGGTAGACTGGAATTGCATTTAAAGCATAGGAAAAGAGGCAGAACGTCCACAATGATGCACTTGGCCAAAAAGGGCGTATGCGTTTTTTCCTGAATATATTCAGGAAAAAACGCATACGCCCTTTTTGGCCAACCAAGCAAGCTTGCAAAGGAAATCTGCACTACAATGAAGTCTCACTTCCCCCCGGTCAAAAGGGCCATCTGAAAAAAGTGTAAAATCCAGAAAGGCAGGACAGGCCATGGAGAACTGGGAGCCTTGTTATGCTGATGGGCGGGATGTAAATTGCCAACAGCCACTCGGGAGAGGTGTATGGTGTTTCCTGAAACATCTAAAAAACAAAGCAACAGAGCCTAGGGCACTTCCACTTATGGTCCTATAGCTTAGGGAAATTAAAATCAAAAAGACACAGCCACCCCAAAGTTTGGGACGGCTCTGTTTACAAGAACCTCGTTTACGGTACAAGTTCAATATCGCAGAAAGCGAAAAATGGATAAAGAAGTTGTGGTACTTACGTACAATGCAATATCACTCAGCAATGAAATCTATGTCATCAGGCCCGGAGCAGCATAATGAGTGGATTCAGGTACGATGATTCTAAGTGAAATTAGTCACACAGAAAAAGAAACATCATAAGATATCACTAATACACGGAATGTAAACTTGGCTACACAGGAACTGAATTACAAAACAGAACAGGGTCAAAAATGTAGAAAACCAACTTATGCTTGCTTAAGGGGACGGGTGAGTTGGGGTGCTGCATAAAACCAGAGATTGAAATTAGCACAGATACCGTTCCATAAGCCAAATATGTAATAGACAAGAGCTACTCCTTGCTCAACGAAGTGGACTCAACACTCCATATTAAACGCCTAAGAATATACCTGACTAGTAAGTATCTTAAAACCTATGGATTTATATGTCTCCGAAAGAGAATCAAGCGTGTGTACAGCGGCATACACGCAGCAGTGATAGGATTGCTGAGGTTCGGTGAGCAAATGCAGACCCTTTGAAGTCATATTGCATGGTACCCATTCCATGGGTCTCAACTCTCCAGGTTTAATGGATTCTTCCTTCAGCTAAAACATGCATGTGGAACCCAGAGTATGATCCACCGTGTGATCGGGAAACGTGTTCAAATGTGTCTCAGTTTTCGTCCCCTGGTACTCGGGTGCAACATTCCAGACGCTTTACTAACACTCTCCCCACTTGGAGAGTCAGTGCCTTTAACCTCCTGTTTGGCCCAGTTTGCAATTTCTGTGGAAAATGAACAGGAATAGGGAGAACCAATGAGAGACTAGGTGGAGGTGTCCGGACGGGCAAATTTAACTCTCATTTCCCACCAGGAAGAGGAATTAACCAAAGGCTCAGCATGCCGTGCCGGAACCAAACTAGGGCCTGAAGCAATCCTGCGGTGTTGCGGCCAGCTCACAAGAAAGCGAGTTGAAGAAAGGAGCTCAGGGGCACTGTAATTCACAAACCTGCAGAGTTATAAATGACAGCTATCTTCCAAAAATATATTGAATTAGGATGCCAAGAGGAGTTGAAAGCAGGGCAGAATTGCAGGAAACCGATTTCAGGAGGTAGACTGGAATTGCATGTAAAGCATAGGAAAAGAGGCAGAACGTCCACAATGATGCACTTGGCCAAAAAGGGCGTATGCGTTTTTCCTGAATATATTCAGGAAAAAACGCATACGCCCTTTTTGGCCAACCAAGCAAGCTTGCAAAGGAAATCTGCACTACAATGAAGTCTCACTGCCCCCCGGTCAAAAGGGCCATCTGAAAAAAGTGTAAAATCCAGAAAGGCAGGACAGGCCATGGAGAACTGGGAGCCTAGTTATGCTGATGGGCGGGATGTAAATTGCCAGCAGCCACTCTGGAGAAGTGTATGGTGTTTCCTGAAACATCCAAAAAACAAAGCAACAGAGCCTAGGGCACTTCCACTTATGGTCCTATAGCTTAGGGAAATTAAAATCAAAAAGACACAGCCACCCCAAAGTTTGGGACGGCTCTGTTTACAAGAACGTCGTTTACGGTACAAGTTGAATATCACAGAAAGCGAAAAATGGATAAAGAAATTGTGGTACTTACGTACAATGCAATATCACTCAGCAATGAAATCTATGTCATCAGGCCAGGAGCAGCATAATGAGTGGATTCAGGCACGATGATTCTAAGTGAAATTAGTCACACAGAAAAAGAAACATCATAAGATATCACTACTACACGGAATGTAAACTTGGCTACACAGGAACTGAATTACAAAACAGAACAGGGTCAAAAATGTAGAAAACCAACTTATGCTTGCTTAAGGGGAAAGCCGATATGGGGTGCTGCATGAAACCAGAGATTAAAATTGGCACAGATACCATTCCATAAGCCAAAAATATAATAGACAAAAGGTACTCCTTGCTCAACGAAGTGGACTCAACACCCCATATTAAACGCCTAGGAATATACCTGACTAGTAAGAACCTACCTGACTAGTAAGAATCTTAAAACCTATAGATTTATATGTCTCCGAAAGAGAATCAAGCGTGTGTACAGCGGCATAAACGCAGCAGTGATAGGATTGCTGAGGTTCGGTGAGCAAATGCAGACCCTTTGAAATCATATTGCATGGTACCCATTCCATGGGTCTCAACTCTCCCTGTTTAAGGAATTCTTCCTTCAGCTAAAACATGCATGTGGAACCCAGAGTATGATCCACCGTGTGATCGGAAAACGTGTTCAAATGTGTCTCAATTTTCGTTTCCTGGTACTCGGGTGCAACATTCCAGACGCTTTACTAACACTCTCCCCACTTGGAGAGTCAGTGCCTTTAACCTCCAGTTTGGCCCAGTTTGCAATTTCTGTGGAAAATGAACAGGAATAGGGAGAACCAATGAGAGACTAGGTGGAGGTGTCCAGACGGGCAAATTTAACTCTCATTTCCCACCAGGAAGAGGAATTAACCAAAGGCTCAGCGTGCCATGCCGGAACCACACTAGGACCAGAAGCAATCCTGCGGTGTTGCGGCCAGCTCACAAGAAAGCGAGTTGAAGAAAGGAGCTCAGGGGCACTGTAATTCACAAACCTGCAGAGTTATAAAGGACAGCTATCTTCCAAAAATATATTGAAGTAAGGCTGCCAAGAGGAGTTGAAAGGGGGGCAGAATTGCAGGAAACCGATTTCAGGAGGTAGACTGGAATTGCATGTAAAGCATAGGAAAAGAGGCAGAACGTCCACAATGATGCACTTGGCCAAAAAGGGCGTATGCGTTTTTTCCTGAATATATTCAGGAAAAAACGCATACGCCCTTTTTGGTCAACCAAGCAAGTTTGCAAAGGAAATCTGCACTACAATGAAGTCTCACTGCCCCCCGGTCAAAAGGGCCATCTGAAAAAAGTGTAAAATCCAGAAAGGCAGGACAGGCCATGGAGAACTGGGAGCCTAGTTATGCTGATGGGCGGGATGTAAATTGCCAGCAGCCACTCTGGAGAAGTGTATGGTGTTTCCTGAAACATCCAAAAAACAAAGCAACAGAGCCTAGGGCACTTCCACTTATGGTCCTATAGCTTAGGGAAATTAAAATCAAAAAGACACAGCCACCCCAAAGTTTGGGACGGCTCTGTTTACAAGAACCTCGTTTACGGTACAAGTTCAATATCACAGAAAGCGAAAAATGGATAAAGAAATTGTGGTACTTACGTACAATGCAATATCACTCAGCAATGAAATCTATGTCAACAGGCCCGTAGCAGCATAATGAGTGGATTCAGGTACGATGATTCTAAGTGAAATTAGTCACACAGAAAAAGAAACATCATAAGATATCACTAATACACGGAATGTAAACTTGGCTACACAAGAACTGAATTACAAAACAGAACAGGGTGTCAAATGTAGAAAACCAACTTATGCTTGCTTAAGGGGACGGGTGAGTTGGGGTGCTGCATAAAACCAGAGATTGAAATTAGCACAGATACCGTTCCATAAGCCAAATATGTAATAGACAAGAGCTACTCCTTGCTCAACGAAGTGGACTCAACACTCCATATTAAACGCCTAAGAATATACCTGACTAGTAAGTATCTTAAAACCTATGGATTTATATGTCTCCAAAAGAGAATCAAGCGTGTGTACAGCGGCATAAACGCAGCAGTGATGGGATTGCTGAGGTTCGGTGAGCAAATGCAGACCCTTTGAAGTCATATTGCATGGTACCCATTCCATGGGTCTGAACTCTCCAGGTTTAATGGATTCTTCCTTCAGCTAAAATATGCATGTGGAACCCAGAGTATGATCCACCGTGTGATCGGGAAACGTGTTCAAATGTGTCTCAGTTTTCGTCCCCTGGTACTCGGGTGCAACATTCCAGACGCTTTACTAACACTCTCCCCACTTGGAGAGTCAGTGCCTTTAACCTCCTGTTTGGCCCAGTTTGCAATTTCTGTGGAAAATGAACAGGAATAGGGAGAACCAATGAGAGACTAGGTGGAGGTGTCCGGACGGGCAAATTTAACTCTCATTTCCCACCAGGAAGAGGAATTAACCAAAGGCTCAGCATGCCGTGCCGGAACCAAACTAGGGCCTGAAGCAATCCTGCGGTGTTGCGGCCAGCTCACAAGAAAGCGAGTTGAAGAAAGGAGCTCAGGGGCACTGTAATTCACAAACCTGCAGAGTTATAAATGACAGCTATCTTCCAAAAATATATTGAAGTAAGGCTGCCAAGAGGAGTTGAAAGCGGGGCAGAATTGCAGGAAACCGATTTCAGGAGGTAGACTGGAATTGCATGTAAAGCATAGGAAAAGAGGCAGAACGTCCACAATGATACACTTGGCCAAAAAGGGCGTATGCGTTTTTTCCTGAATATATTCAGGGAAAAACGCATACGCCCTTTTTGGCCAACCAAGCAAGCTTGCAAAGGAAATCTGCACTACAATGAAGTCTCACTGCCCCCCGGTCAAAAGGGCCATCTGAAAAAAGTGTAAAATCCAGAAAGGCAGGACAGGCCATGGAGAACTGGGAGCCTAGTTATGCTGATGGGCGGGATGTAAATTGCCAGCAGCCACTCTGGAGAAGTGTATGGTGTTTCCTGAAACATCCAAAAAACAAAGCAACAGAGCCTAGGGCACTTCCACTTATGGTCCTATAGCTTAGGGAAATTAAAATCAAAAAGACACAGCCACCCCAAAGTTTGGGACGGCTCTGTTTACAAGAACCTCGTTTACGGTACAAGTTCAATATCACAGAAAGCGAAAAATGGATAAAGAAATTGTGGTACTTACGTACAATGCAATATCACTCAGCAATGAAATCTATGTCATCAGGCCCGTAGCAGCATAATGAGTGGATTCAGGTACGATGATTCTAAGTGAAATTAGTCACACAGAAAAAGAAACATCATAAGATATCACTAATACACGGAATGTAAACTTGGCTACACAAGAACTGAATTACAAAACAGAACAGGGTGTCAAATGTAGAAAACCAACTTATGCTTGCTTAAGGGGACGGGTGAGTTGGGGTGCTGCATAAAACCAGAGATTGAAATGAGCACAGATACCGTTCCATAAGCCAAATATGTAATAGACAAGAGCTACTACTTGCTCAACGAAGTGGACTCAACACCCCATATTAAACGCCTAAGAATATACCTGACTAGTAAGAATCTACCTGACTAGTAAGAATCTTAAAACCTATGGATTTATATGTCTCCGAAAGAGAATCAAGCGTTTGTACAGCGGCATAAACGCAGCAGTGATAGGATTGGTGAGGTTCGGTGAGCAAATGCAGACCCTTTGAAGTCATATTGCATGGTACCCATTCCATGGGTCTCAACTCTCCATGTTTAAGGGATTCTTCCTTCAGCTAAAACATGCATGTGGAACCCAGAGTATGATCCACCATGTGGTCGGAAAACGTGTTCAAATGTGTCTCAGTTTTTGTCCCCTGGTACTCGGGTGCAACATTCCAGACGCTTTACTAACACTCTCCCCACTTGGAGAGTCAGTGCCTTTAACCTCCTGTTTGGCCCAGTTAGCAATTTCTGCGGAAGATGAACAGGAATAGGGAGAACCAATGAGAGATTAGGTGGAGGTGTCCGGACGGGCCAATTTAACTCTCATTTCCCACCAGGAAGAGGAATTAACCAAAGGCTCAGCATGCCGTGCCGGAACCAAACTAGGGCCTGAAGCAATCCTGCGGTGTTGCGGCCAGCTCACTAGAAAGCGAGTTGAAGAAAGGAGCTCAGGGGCACTGTAATTCACAAACCTGCAGAGTTATAAATGACAGCTATCTTCCAAAAATATATTGAATTAGGATGCCAAGAGGAGTTGAAAGCAGGGCAGAATTGCAGGAAACCGATTTCAGGAGGTAGACTGGAATTGCATGTAAAGCATAGGAAAAGAGGCAGAACGTCCACAATGATGCACTTGGCCAAAAAGGGCGTATGCGTTTTTTCCTGAATATATTCAGGAAAAAACGCATACGCCCTTTTTGGCCAACCAAGCAAGCTTGCAAAGGAAATCTGCACTACAATGAAGTCTCACTGCCCCCCGGTCAAAAGGGCCATCTGAAAAAAGTGTAAAATCCAGAAAGGCAGGACAGGCCATGGAGAACTGGGAGCCTAGTTATGCTGATGGGCGGGATGTAAATTGCCAGCAGCCACTCTGGAGAAGTGTATGGTGTTTCCTGAAACATCCAAAAAACAAAGCAACAGAGCCTAGGGTACTTCCACTTATGGTCCTATAGCTTAGGGAAATTAAAATCAAAAAGACACAGCCACCCCAAAGTTTGGGACGGCTCTGTTTACAAGAACCTCGTTTACGGTACAAGTTCAATATCACAGAAAGCGAAAAATGGATAAAGAAATTGTGGTACTTACGTACAATGCAATATCACTCAGCAATGAAATCTATGTCAACAGGCCCGTAGCAGCATAATGAGTGGATTCAGGTACGATGATTCTAAGTGAAATTAGTCACACAGAAAAAGAAACATCATAAGATATCACTAATACACGGAATGTAAACTTGGCTACACAAGAACTGAATTACAAAACAGAACAGGGTGTCAAATGTAGAAAACCAACTTATGCTTGCTTAAGGGGACGGGTGAGTTGGGGTGCTGCATAAAACCAGAGATTGAAATGAGCACAGATACCGTTCCATAAGCCAAATATGTAATAGACAAGAGCTACTCCTTGCTCAACGAAGTGGACTCAACACCCCATATTAAACGCCTAAGAATATACCTGACTAGTAAGAATCTTAAAACCTATGGATTTATATGTCTCCGAAAGAGAATCAAGCGTGTGTACAGCGGCATAAACGCAGCAGTGATAGGATTGCTGAGGTTCGGTGAGCAAATGCAGACCCTTTGAAGTCATATTGCATGGTACCCATTCCATGGGTCTCAACTCTCCCTGTTTAAGGGATTCTTCCTTCAGCTAAAACATGCATGTGGAACCCAGAGTATGATCCACCGTGTGATCGGAAAACGTGTTCAAATGTGTCTCAGTTTTCGTCCCCTGGTACTCGGGTGCAACATTCCAGACGCTTTACTAACACTCTCCCCACTTGGAGAGTCAGTGCCTTTAACCTCCTGTTTGGCCCAGTTTGCAATTTCTGTGGAAAATGAACAGGAATAGGGAGAACCAATGAGAGACTAGGTGGAGGTGTCCGGACGGGCAAATTTAACTCTCATTTCCCACCAGGAAGAGGAATTAACCAAAGGCTCCGCGTGCCATGCTGGAACTAAATTAGGGCCTGAGGAGATCCTGCGGTGTTGCGGCCAGCTCACAAGAAAGCGAGTTGAAGAAAGGAGCTCAGGGGCACTGTAATTCAGAAACCTTCGGAGTTATAAATGACAGCTATCATCCAAAATTATGCTGAAGTAAGGCTGCGAAGAGGACTTGAATGCAGGGCAGAATTGCTGGAAATTGATTTCAAAACGTACACGGGAGTAGCTCTTAAAGCATAGGAAAAGAGACAGAACTTGGAAAATAATGCACTTGGCAAAAAAGGGCATATGTGTTTTATCCAGAGCTCTCATAACTGAGGGGAGGAGATTCCCAGCAGGCTCCAACTGCCACCTGAGGGCTCACATTGCCAAGGCAACGTTAGCATGCCAGGCAGGAGTTACCTCACAGCAGAGGTCCCACCTCACAGAAGGGTGAGAAACCCAGCCAACATCAGACTCTCACCAGAGGGCCCACATCACCAAGGGGATGGGAACCAGGCAGGAGTGTCTTCACATCAGTGGGGCCACATCATCGAAAGCTGAGGTACTCAGCACATGTGTCCTCAAACCAGAGGACCCACATCACCAAGGACCTCGGAGTGAGGCAGGCAGGAGTAGCCTCACAACACTGGGCACATAGAATAAAAAAGTGAGGAATCCAGCAGTTGGAACCTCCCAGCAGGCGGCCCAGAGCACCGAGGCTATGGGATCCAGGCCACAGTGAACTCACAGAAGAGGGCCCATGTCATGAAACTGAGCAACCCAGCCATTGGGACCTCAGAGCAGGAGGCCCACATCCCCATGGGGATGGAATTCTGGTAGGAGTGTCCTCGCACCACTGAGAACGTATCAGAAAATTTTGGGCGACCAGCAGTTAGGGCCTGGCACCAGAGGACCCTCATCACCAAGGGAAGGAGGCTCCCAGCAGGCTCCAACTGCCACCAGAGGGCTGACGTCGCCAAGGCGATGTGTGCCAACCAGGCACGAATGATCTCACAGCAGAGGGTCCACCTCAGAGAAGTGTGACGAACCCAGTCAGGATCAGACTCGCACCAGAGGGCCCACATCACCAAATGGATTGGAACCAGGCAGGAGTGTCCTCACATGAGTAGGGCCACATCATCTAAAGGTGAGGAACCCAGAACATGTGGCTTCAAACCATAGGACACCCATCACCAAGGGGCTGGGAGTGAGGCAGGCAGGAGGAGCCTCATAACAGAGGGCCCAAAAATAAGAAAGGTGAGGAATCCAGCAGTTGGAACCTCCCAGCAGGCGGCCCAGAGCACAGAGGCTAGAGGAACCAGGCCAGAGTGAACTAACACCAGACAGCCCACATCATGAAACTGTGAGCAACCCAGACATTGGGACCTCAGAGCAGAAGGCCCACATCCCCATGGTGATGGGAACATGACAGGAGTGTCCTGGCATCACTGGGCTCACATCAGAAAACGTGGGGTGCTCAGAAGTTAGGGCCTGACGCTAGAGGGCACTCATCACCGAGAGGAGGAGTCTCCCAGCAGGCTCCAGCTGCCACCAGAGGGCCAACGTCGCCAAGGCGATGTGTGCCAGCCTGGCAGGAGTGACCTCACAGCAGAGGGCCCACCTCACAGAAGGGTGAGGAACACAGCCAGGATCAGACTCTCACCAGAGGGCCCACATCACCAAGGGGATGGGAACCAGGCAGGAGTGTCCCCACACCAGTGGGACAACATCATCGAAAGGTGAGGATCCCAGCACATGTGTCCTCAAACCAGAGGAACCACATCACCAAGGGGTTCAGAATGAGGCTGGCAGGACTGGCCTCACAACACAGGGTCCATAGAATATAAAAGTTGAGGAATCCAGCAGTTGGAACCTCCCAGCAAGTGGCCCAGAGCACCGAGGCTATGGGATCCAGGCCGCAGTGAACTCACAGCAGAGGGCCCACATCATGAACCTGTGAGCAGCCCAGCTGTTGGGACCTCAGAACAGAAGGCCCACATCCCCATTGGGATGGGAACCTGGCAGGAGTGGCTTTGCACCACTTAGCACATATCAGAAAATGTTAGGAGCCCAGCAGTTAGGGCCTGATGCCAGGGGGCCCTCATAACTGAGGGGAGGAGACTCCCAGCAGGTTCCAACTGCCAACAGAGGGCCCACGTCTACAAGGTGGCATGCACCAGCCAGGCAGTAGTGACCTCACAGCAGAGGGCCTATCTCACAGAAGGGTGAGGAACCGAGGCAGGATGAGACTCTCACCAGAGGGCCCACAACACCAAGGGGATGGGAACCAGTCAGGACTGTCCTCCCACCAGTGGGACCACATCATCGAAAGGTGAGGAACCCAGCACATGTGGCCTCATATCAGAGGACATACATCACAAAGGGGATGGGAGTGAGGCAGGTAGGAGTAGCCTAAAAACAGAGGGCCCAAAGAATAAAAAAAGTGAGGAATCCAGCATTTGGAACCTCCCAGCAGGCGGCCGAGAGCACAGAAGCTATGGGATGCAGGCAGGAGTTAACTAACACCAGAGAGCCCACATCATGAAACTGTGAGCAACCCAGGCATTGGGACCTCAGAGCAGAAAGCCCACATCCCCATGGGGATGGGAACCTGACAGGAGTGTCCTGGCATCACTGGGCTCACATCAGAAAACGTGGGGAGCCCAGCAGTTAGAGCCTGATGCTAGAGGGCCATCATCACCGAGGGCAGGAGGCTCCCAGCAGGTTCCATGTGCCAACAGAGGGCCCACGTCGCCAAGGTGATGTGTGCAAGTCAGGCAGGATTGACCTCACAGCAGAGGGCCTACCTCACAGAAGAGTGAGGAACTCAGCCAGGATAAGACTGTCACCAGAAGGCCCACATCACCAAGGGGATGGGAACCAGGCAGGAGTGTCCTCACACCAGTGGGGCCACATCATTGAAAGTTGCCTAACCCAGCACATGTGGCCTCAAACCAGAAGACCCACATCACGAAGGGGTTGCGAGTGAGGCAGGCAGGAGGAGCATCACAACACAGGACCCATAGAATACAAAAGTTGAGGAATCGAGCAGTTGGAACCTCCCAGCAGGCAGCCAAGACCACAGAGGCTATGGGATCCAGGCCACAGTGAACTAACACCAGAGAGCCCACATCATGAAATTGTGATCAACCCAGCCGTTGGAACCTCAGAGCAGAAGGCCCACATCCCCATGGGGATGGGAACCTAAGAGGAGTGCTTGAGCAACACTGGGCTCACTAAGAAAAGTTGGGGAGCCCAGCAGTTAGGGCCTGACGTCAGAGGGCCCTCATCACAGAGCTGAGGAGGCTCCCAGCAGGGTCCAATTGCCACCAGAGGGCTCATGTCAACAAGGCGAGGTGAGCAACCCAGGCAAGAGTTACCTGATAGTAGAGGGCCCACCTCACAGATGGGTGAGGAACCCAGCCAGGATCAGACTCTCACCAGAGGGCCCACATCACAAAGGGGATGGGACCCAGTCAGGATTATCCTCACACCAGTGGGGCCTCATCATCTTAAGGTGAGGAACCCAGCACATGTGTCCTCAAACCAGAGGACCCACATCACCAAGGGCCTTGGAGTGAGGCAGGCAGGAGTAGCCTCACAACACAGGGCACATAATATAAAAAACGTGAGGATTCCAGCATTTAGACCTTCCAGCAGGCGGCCCAGAACACCGAGGCTATGGGATCCAGGCCACAGTGAACTCACAGCAGAGGGCCCACATCACAAAACTGTGAGCAACCCAGGAGTTGAGACCTCAGCGCAGAAGGACCACATCCCCATGGGAATGGGAACCTGGCTGGAGTGTCCTCGCACCACTGGGCGCACATCAGAAAATGTGGGGAGCCCACCATTTAGGGCCTGACGCCAGAGGGCCGTCATCACCGAGAGGAGGAGGCGCCCTGCACGCTCCAACTGCCACCAGAGGGCTCACGTCTCCAAGGTGACGTGTGCCAGCCAGGCAGGAGTGACCTCACAGCAGAGGGCCTACCTCACAGAACGTTGAGGAACCCAGCCAGGATTAGACTCTCGCCAGAGGGCCCACCTCACCAAGGGGATGGGAACCAGGCAGGAGTGTCCTCACACGAGTGGGGTCACATCATCGAAAGGTGAGGAACGCAGCACATGTGGCCTCAAGCCATAGGACAGTCATCACCAAGGGGCTGGCAGTGAGGCAGGCAGGAGGAGCCTCACAACAGAGGGCACATAGAATAAAAAAGTTGAGGAATCCAGCAGTTGGAACCTCCCAGCAGGCGGCTCAGAGCACCGATGATAAGGGATCCTTGCCGGAGTGAACTCACAGCAGAGGGCCCACATCATGGTACTGTGAGCAAGCCAGCCGTTTTGACCTCAGAGCAGAAGGCCCATATCGCCATGGGGATGGGAACCTGGCAAGAGTCTCCTCACTCACTTGGCGCACATCAGAAAATGTGGGGAGCCCAGCAGTTATGGCCTAAGGCAAGAGGGCCCTCATCACCGAGGGGAGGAGGATCCCAGCACACTCCAACTGCCACCAGAGGGCCCACGTCGCCAAGGTGACGTGTGCCAGACAGGCATGATTGACCTCACAGCAGAGGGCCCACCTCACAGAAGGGTGAGGAACCCAGCCAGGATCAGACTCTCACCTGAGGGCCCACATCAGCAAGGGGATGGGAACCAGTCAGGACTGTCTTCCCTCCAGTGGGGTCACATCATCGAAAGGTGCGGAACCCAGCACATGTGGCCTCAAATCAGAGGACACATATCACAAAGGGAATGGGAGTGAGGCAGGCAGGAGTAGCCTAAAAACAGAGGGCCCAAAGAATAAGAAAGGTGAGGAATCCAGCAGTTGGAACCTCCCAGCAGGCGGCCCAGAGCACAGAAGCTATGGGATGCAGGCAGGAGTGAACTAACAGCAGAGAGCCCACATCATGAAACTGTGAGCAACCCAGGCTTTGGGACCTCAGAGCAGAAGGCCCACACCCCAATGGGGATGTGAACCTGGCTGGAGTGTCCTCGCACCACTGGGCGCACATCACAAAATGTAGGGAGCCCAGCAGTTAGGGCCTGATGCCAGAGGGCCCTCATCACCGAGGAGAGGAGGCTCCCAGCAGGCTCCAAGTGCCACCAGAGGGCTCATGTCCACAAGGCGAGGTGAGCAAGCCAGGCAAGAGTGACCTCACATCAGACGGCCTACCTCACAGATGGGTGAGGAACCCAGCCGGGATCAGACTCTCAACAGAGGGCCCACATCACCAAGGGGATGTGAACCAGGCAGGAGTCTCCTAAGACCATTGGTCCCACATCATCGAAAGGTGAGGAACCCAGCACATGTGGCCTCAAACCAGACGACACACATCACGAAGGGGCTGGGAGTGAGGCAGGCAGGAGGATCCTCACAACAGAGGGCCCAAAAAATTAAAAAAGTGAGGAATCCAGCAGTTGGAACCTCCCAGCAGGCAGCCAAGAGCACAGAGGCTATGGGATCCAGGCTTCTGTGAACTAACACCAGAGAGCCCACATCATGAAAATGTGAACAACCCAGCCGTTGGGACCTCAGAGCAGAAGGCCCACATCCCCATGGAGATGGGATCCTAAGAGGAGTGCCAAAGCATCACTGGGCTCCCTAAGAAAAGTTGGTGAGCCCAGCAGTTAGGGCCTGACGCAAGAGGACCCTCATCACCGGGGGAAGAGATTCCCAGCACGCTCCAACTGCCACCACACGGCTGACTTCACCAAGGCAATGTGTGCCAGCCATGCAGGAGTGACCTATCAGCAGAGGGTCTCCCTCACAGGTGGGTGAGGAACAAAGCCAGGAACAGACTCTCACCAGGGGGTCCACATAACCACGTGGATGAGAACCAAGCAGGAGTGTCCTCACACTAGTGGGGCCACATCATTGAAAGGTGAGGAACCCAGCAAAAGTGGCCACAAACCAGAGGACCCACATCACCAAGGGGTTGAGAGTGAGGTAGGTGTCTGGACGGGCATATTTAACACTCATTTCCCACCAGGAAGAGGAATTAACCAAAGGCTCAGCGTGCCCTGCCAGAAGCAGATTAGGGCCTGAAGCAGTCTTGCGGGTTTGCGGCCAGCTCACAAGAAAGCGAGTTGAAGAAAGGAGCTCAGGGGCCCTGTAATTCACAAACCTGCAGAGTTATAAATGACAGATAACGTCCAAAAATATATTGAAGTAAGGCTGCGAAGAGGACTTGAAAGCGGGGCAGAATTGCAGGAAACCGATTTCAGGAGGTAGACTGGATTTGCATTTAAAGCATAGGAAAAGAGGCAGAACATCGACAATGATGCACTTGGCAACAAAGGGCGTATGAGTTTGTTCCTGAATATATTCAGGAAAAAACACATACGCCCTTTTTGGCAAACCAAGCAAGCTTGCAATGGAAATCCGAACTACTATGAAGTGTCACTTCCCCCCGGTCTAAAGGGCCACTGAGAAAAGTGTAAAATCCAGAAAGGCAAGACAGGCCATGGGGAAAAAGGAGCCTTGTTATGCTTATGGGCGGGATGTACATTGCCAACAGCCACTCTGGAGAAGTGTATGGTGTTTCCTGATACATCTGAAAAAGAAAGCAACAGAATCTAGGGCATTTCCACTTATGGTCCTATAGCTTAGGGAAATTAAAATCAAAAAGACACAGCCACCCCAAAATTTACAACGGCTCTGTTTACAGGAGCCTCTTCTACAGTACAAGTTAAATATCCCAGAGAACAAATAATTGATAAAGAAGTTGCGGTACTTATGTACAACAGAATACCACTCAGCAATGAAATCTGTGTCACCAGGCCTGTACCAGCATAATGAGTGGATTGAGGCATGATGATTCTAAGTGAAATAAGTCACACAGAAAAAGAAACATCATAAGGTATCACTAATGCACGGAATGTAAACTTGGCTACACATGAACTGAATTACAAAACAGAACAGGGTCTCAAGTTTAGAAAACCAACTTATGCTTGCTTAAGGGGAAAGGTGAGTTGGGGTGCTGCATAAAACCAGAGTTTGAAATTAGCACAGATACCGTTCCATAAGCCAAATATGTAATAGACAAGACCTACCCGTTGCTCAACGAAATGGACTCAACAATGAGGTATCACCTCACACCTGTTAGAATGGGCATCATCTGAAAATCTACAAACAACAAATGCTGGAAAGGGTGTGGAGAAAAGGAACACTCTTCCACTATTGTTGGGAATATAAATTGATACAGTCACTATGGAGAACAATATGGAGTTTCTTAAGAAACTAATAATAGAATTACCATATGATACAGCAATCCCAGGACTGGACATATACTCAGACAAAACCATAAATCAAAAAGAGACATTCACCGCAATGTTCATTGCATCACTATTTACAATATCGAGGTAATGGAAGCAACCTAAATGCCCACAGACAGACGAATGCATAAAGCTGTGGTACATATATAAAATGGAATATTACTAAGCCATGAAAGGAATGAAATTGGGTCATTTGTAGAGACGTCGATGGATCTAGAGACTGTCCTACAGAGTGAAGTAAGTCAGAAAGAGAAAAACAAATCTTGTATATTCATGCATATATGTGGAACCTAGAAAAACTGTACAGATTAACCGTTTTGCAAGGCATAAATAGAGCAACAGATGTAGACAACAATCGTATGGACAACAAGGGGGGAAAGCTCTTGGAGGGGTGGTGGTGGGAGGAGTTGAGAGATTGGGATTGGCATGTAAACATTTATATGTATAAAATAGATAACCAATGAGAACCTGCTGTATAAAAATATAAAATAAAATTCAAAATTAAAAAGAAATAAAATTTAAAAAATAAAACAGAAAAAACAATTATTCCCTTCACATACATGTATTTATATGAATAAATTATTTCCATGCTTATATCTGTAAATACAAAAAAGAGGAATAAAATCTACCTTGAACCAAAAACGAAAAAGAGAAAAAAAAAAAACAGAACCCACCAGTTACTCAGAGGAAAACCGTATCAGGGCACTTGCTCCAGTTGTAAACAATTCTGAAGTTGGTCAGTGGTGGGGAATCGTCTCCCATTCAGCCAGCAGCCCCCACACAACAAGCGTCCTCATTGCAAAGCTGGGGCACCGTGCCGAGGCATCTGTGAGTAAACGTGAGCTGAGCCCCAGGCCACTTGCTGCTGAACTGTTCCCACCCTTCCCAGGTAAAACACCTGAATATATACAAGGACTTGAAAGCCTAGAGGAAGGGCCATGGAGCCACACGAGTGACAGCATGCCAGCTGACTTGGTGCCTGCAGGCCAGCCAGGATGGTCCTGGCCCTGGGTGCTCTTCTGGAAGATTTCCATTTCCCTGCCTGAGATACCCGTCCTGTCCCTGCCCCCACTGCTTTTTTCCTTCCTCACCTCTGCCCAGGGAGAAATTCCAGCAGCAGGTATGGGTGACACATCCTCTTCTTTAGCAGGTGGCAGCCTGGCATCTGCTGCAGAAAGTCCAGCAGAGCCCCACTCACACTGGGCCACCCACAAAGCCGTGGCCTCTCACTCCCTCCCACCAGCCCAGCCCCGAGACTGCTGACAGGGCAGAGAAAATGGCGTCAGGCACAGCTGCAGGGGCTTTTGCTGCCTGGAGTGGTATTTATATTGATCTCAACCCAGGCACACCTGGGGAGGGCTGGCCAGCATGGTAAGGCTGCCCAGGTAGCCAATCATCACCCCTCAGGGGCTCACAGTTGCAGAAAATGGAACTTGCTGAACCGGCCAGGTCCAAGGAACAGGTGTGGGCTCCTGAGAGTCAGGATAGACAAGGGGCTGCAGCTTTGGCTTGTTTTCTAATCATTTTATCTGGCCCATGAGTGGGAGACAACTTCAAGAAAACCCTCTCCTAATGAGAGGAACCCAGGAGTCAGGGAGAGGAGGGGTGGGTGGTGGTTGGAGACAGAGGCCTGGTGCCCTGGGTGCAGTGGAAGTCTCTGGAAGACCAGGTGGAGGGAGGCCACACAGAGTGATGCCCAGGGTCACAGACCTGTCGGAGCTGCTGTTTGTTAGTTCAAGTCCTGCTCTGAGGTGCTCTGTGTCAGCTCTGAGCGACAGGTGAGCTGGGGGTGCTCTTCAATGAGGGCTATGTGCACGGTTCCTGTGTGCCCAGCCCTGCCACGGTACCTGCAAGGGTAGCTCTGTATCCTGGGAGGGGCCTGACCATGAGAGCCCCGTGGGCTGGGTTGGGGGTGGGGTACCTGCCCAGGAGAGCTCCATATCCTGGGATTGGCCTGACCACGAGAGCCCCATGGGCTGCTGGGGACCTGGTAAAGGATGTCAGGACAGTCAGTGAAGCCACCGAGGATATACCTCCAGTTGCTCCTGATTCCTACACCCTGCTGGTCATTCTACCAACCACCAGGACATGGTATTCTGTATTAGTCTTCAATGATGCCTTCTTTTGTATTCCATTAGTCCCAGAGTCACAAGAAATTTTGGCTTGTGAGTGGCAGGACTCAACATACAACTAAAACAATACTTCCGGGCCGTCTTGCCCCAAGGGTTCAAAAATTCCCACACCATCTTTGGGGAAAGCTTAGCTAACGACCGAAAAGTTCTACCTCTGGAAAAGGAAACCCTCCTTCAATATGCAGACGACATTCTGATCGCCAGCCCTACTAAGGAGGCCTCTGAACTACCAAGCCAATAAAGGATAGAAGTTGTCCAAGAAAAAGCTCAAATATCACAGACTGCGGTGACCTGCCTGGGCTTCATTCTCACACAAGGTCAGAGAAGCCCATCCCAGGAAAGGGAAGAAACCATTTGCAGCCTTACCCCTTTCTAAAACTAGAAGACAGCTTAGGGGTTCCTGGGGAGGCCAGGGTTTGCTGCTTCTGGATCCCTAACTACAGTCTACTAGCTGGGCCTCTATATGAAACACTGAAAGGAAAAGATGATGATCCTTTTGAACAGAATCCAGAAGTGGCCTTTCAAGAATGGAAAGAGCAGTCAATTCAGACCCTTGCCCTGGAACTCCCTAATTGAGCTAAACCCTTTGACCTTTCCATTCCCGGTGAAAGGTGAATCGCCATTGGAGAATTAGTGCAAAAACTGGGACCACTTGAAATGGAACAACGCAAGAATGCCATCCAGGTAGGATAAACTACAGTCACCAAGGGGCTTGGCCCACTGCCACATCTGGCCAAGATACTGGCGGTATCTAAAAACCTGGAAATCAGCAGCCCAAAAGGCCACCTCCCTCCTAAGGGAAAAGGACCCCACGTGGTGATCCTAATCACCAACCATGCCCTGAAGTTGCAGGGTTCGCTCCGTGGGCACACCGACCTCGAGTGAGGAGGCCCTCCAACTCCAACATCCAGAGAGATAACCGGAGGCAACAGGGCACCATGACGATTCATGTGAACATCACTTGACCTGGAGTTTCTCTCATAAAACAACAATAGTGTGTCCCGAAGGAGTAGACTACTGCTTGCAGGACTTCCTGCACCCGGAGGGGAGCTAATAATCTTGGCGGGGGAACCGTATATCACACTGTCACCATAGAAAAGCCTACAGACACCGTGATGATGGTGGCCAATAAGACCGGCTGGACTCCTGTTTACTTCAAAAGGCTGTTGACTCAGTGGCCATCATGGTCCTTGATCACCACTGACCCTGGACTGTCTGGGAGTTGAGCGGGCAGGGCTCTGACACCTGGTGCTGATTTTATGTTAATTCAGGGGCCTAATTGAAGAAAGAGCAGACTACTGGTCAGAGCATCTAGGCTGGCAGAAACGGTCAGCCTAAGGTGGCCGAACAAATGTGGGGCGGGGTGAAACCGGCCCCCACAGCGTCTCTGCACATCTCTTTCCTGGACCCTTAAAGGTCATTAGAATCTATAACACTTCCAATGCTGGTGCTCAGGCGGACGAGCAGGGAGGCAGGGGTCCTGGGGCCAATCAACGTCACCTGGAGGCTGCTGGGGAGAAGTTCTGACCCTCGTCCCCTGGTATGAGGGCTCCCAACTCAGCACTCAGCAGTTACAGAAGAAGGGTCTGCACCCTCAGCACTCCAAGAATGAGGAACGGGACAAAAGGCAGAGGAGGGGTTTGTCCCCAGCAAAGCCCACTAAAAATCCCTGGGAGATAAAAATAGAATCTGGGCAATAAAGTCAAGTCTGACCTTTTTTATCCTTTGTGCTTTGTCTAATTTCACGTGCTCCTAGGGTCCCGCATGCAGAGGTTCCACACCCGGCACTTCAGACCAGATTTCCTGGTGCAGAATGGCTGGGTCGACACCTCAGCTCCTGGGGCCCAGTGCAGACTCCGAGATATAGAGCCTGAGCTGCAGCCAACCCGGCCCTTGAGAGCTCCGCCCCCTCCCTCCCACTGACTCTGACAGGATCTCTACACAGCAGCCCAGCCCACAGCCCACGGGGTAGTGCATGCTCTCACCTCTCCATTCTCTGATGAAAATATAAAGTTTCCTTTGCTTGGGAACCAAATTCAGTCTCGATCTGTTGGCCCCAATGACACTGGGCAGGGGGACCCTTGTTGGGGTCCACTCTGGAGGATCAGTAACAGAAATTGAGACTATTGTAACTTCAATGAACAGATGTGTGAGCCAAACTGTAGTTAACATAGAACAGTTTATAAGGCTCGGGTAAAATAAGATGTTTCTAACACTTCCATTTGATATTTCCATCACTTTATTATAAGCAAGTTCAGTGAGAAGGTTTGTCCTATTTGTCAGGTCAATATTAGAGAAATGAAGTGATTTCTTTCCAAGGATGTACATCTAATAATCTTGGTTAAAGCTTCAATCTTGTTTTAAATGCTTTTCCATTGAAAATGATACCTCTCTTTCAGCTCCCCCATTTCTGAGAAGTATAAAATCTTATAATTTATTATTACCAAAGGGGAAAGGTGGGAGGAGGGATAAATTAACAGTTTGGAATTAACACATACACACTGCTATGTATAAAATAGATCATCAACAAGGAACTACTGTATAGCACAGGGAACTACACTCAATATTGTGCAATAACCTATAAGGGGAAATAATCGGAAAAAGAATAGATATTTTTATTGACATCATCTATCAATGACAGTTAAAGTGTAACCTAAGGGAAGCCGGTGGTGAGTGCTTCTGACCCTGAAGACTTCAGTCATCTAAAGTTTGGACTCTGCCTACTTCCCAAGGCCCTTAATGAACATATGTGTAGCCGTAGCTTAAAAAACTCCCCAGTTTGGGTTTCGGGGAGACACTGATTTTGAAAAAGCCCTGGTGTTCTCCTTACATGAATGGGACTCTTCCTACTGCTAAAACATGTCTGTCACATCCAGAGGATGGTATACCGTCTGATCGGGAAGAGTTTGGAAAAGGCATCTCATCTCCTCATCTCCTGGTGCTCGGGTTCACCCCTCCAGCGTCTTTACTAACAGTCTCCCCACTTGGAGATGTCAACACTGTCAACATCCTGTTGCGTACAGTTTGGAATTTGTCCAGAGGATGAAGCGGAAGGATGAGGAACAATGAGAGACAAGTCCTAGGTGTTCAGACAGGCACATGTCACTCTAATTTCCAATCAGGAAGATGAAATGACCAAAGGCTAGGGTTGCCCATGGAAACAGTATAGGGCTTGAGGAAATCCCACTGCTTTGTGGCCAGTTCCCATAAACACAAGTTGAACAATGGAACTCAGGGGCAGTAAAATTCACGAAACTGCAGAGTTGAAAATATCTATCACTGAAAAATGTCTTGAGGAAAGTCAGAGAAAAGGATTGGCAAGCAAGGGAGAATGGCAGGAAAGGGATTTGAGGAGGTAGAAAGGACTCGCCATTAAGCACAAGAAAAGGGGCTGAACATTGCCGACATTGCAGTTGGCCAAAAAGGCTGTATGCGTTTTTTTCTGTATATATTCAAGAAAAGGGCATACACTTTTTTAGCCAACCAAACAGGTGGGCACTGGAAATCAATACTACAAAAGATATCACTTCGCATCAGTCAGAAGAGCCATCCTCATAAAGTGTAAACGCCAGAAATGCAGGACAGGGCAAGGAGAGGAGGGAGCCCTGTGAGGCTTATAGTGGAAATGTATATTGCCAACGGCCATTCTGGAGAACTGTATTGTGTTTACTAAAGCATCTAAAAAATGAGCTACAGAGCATAGGGCACTTGCACTCATGGGCGTATATCTTGGGAAAAACAAAAATCGAGAGGACACAGGCACCCCAATGTTTACTGCCTCTCTGTTTAAAAGATCCTCGACTAGGATATAACTTAAATGTCTCTGGAGGGAAAAAATGGATAGAGATGTGGTACTTATGTAGAGTGGAATATTACTCAGCCTGGAAATCAATGAAATATGGCCAGTTGTAACAACTCCGGAGGAGTTACGTATGATCATTCTAAGTGACATAAATATGTAGAAAACACGTGTAAGGCTGCTAAACGGGAAAGGTGGGGAGGGGTGAGGCATCATCCAGGAGGTTGAAATTAGCAAAGATACCATTCCAAATACCAAACTGATAATCAACAAGGCCTACACGGTAACTAAAAGAACTGCACTCAGCACACTCAAGTCACCGGAAAAGAATATCTATGACTGGTAAGAATCTGAAAAAGAAATTATTGATGTCTCTCTGTACGTGAATCAAGTAGATGTACAGCAGCAAGAAACAGAGCTTTGAAAATCAGCTGTAAACAACATAGTAATAAATTGAAAAAAATAAACGACAGAGAGACAGAGAAAACCTCTTACAACTTTTCCTCAGGGACGGTGATGCAACATGGATTGAACACATCTAGACCCACAGCAGGATGAGACATAAGGCTGGAAACTGTTCGCACTAAGAGAAATGTGGGGTTGGGTGAGGAAATGCACACCCTTTAAAGTAATACTACCTGGTACCCATTCAATGGGTCCCAAACCTGCAGGTTCAAGGAATCTTCCTACAGCTAAAACATGCATGGAAAACCCAGAGGACTGTACACCATGTGATCGGGAGATGTGTCTAAAATGCACTTCATTTATCCTCTCCTGGTGCTCCTGTTCATCATTCCAGCCACGTTACTTAGAATCTCCCCACTTAGAGAATCAGCACATTTAAACTTCTGTTTCACACATTTTGCAAATTGTGAGGAGGATGAACGGGAACAGGGGGAAACAATGAGAGAATAGTTGTAGGGGTTTGGACGGGCACATGTCACTCTAATTTCCCATTAAGAATAAGAATTAAAAAAAGGCTCAGCCCGCCTCGCCGGAGCCAAAATAGGGCCTGAAGCAATCCTGCAGTTTTGAGGCCAGCTCACAAAAGAGCAACTTAAAAAATGGAGCTCAGGGTCACTGCAATTCACAAACCTGCAGAGTTATAAATGAAAACTAACGTCCAAAAATATGTTGAGGTAAGGCAAAGAAGAGGATCTGAATGCAAGACAGAATTGCAAGAAACAGATTTCAAGAGATAGATTGGACTCGCCTTTAAAGCACATGAAAAGCGGCAGAATTTCGACAATGATGCAGTTGGCCCAAAAGGGAGTATGTGTTATTTCCTGAATATATCCAGGAAAAAACGCATACGCACTTTATGGGCAACCAAGCAAGCAAGCAATGCAAATGTGCACAACAAAGAAGTCTCATTTCCCACCGGTCAAAAGGGCCATCCGAAAAAATTGTAAAAACCAGAAATGCAGGACAGGCCATGGAGAACAGGGAGCCTTTATACGCTGATGGACAGTGTGTGAACTGCCGAGAGCCACTCTGGAGAAGTGTATGGTGGTTCCTAAATCATCTAAAAAACAGAGCGACAGAGCATAGGGCACTTCCAATCACGGGAGTATATCTAGGGAAGTCTAAAAATCAACAAGACACAAGCACACCACAGTTTAGGGCTACTCTGTTTACAAGAACCTCAACTTCAGTACACCTTAAATATCCCAGGAAAGAGAACAATGGATAAAGAAAATGTGGTACTTATGTACAATGGAATATCTCTTCACCATGAAATCAATGTAATAAGGCTAGTAGAAGGATAAAGAGTGGATTGAGGTCCGATAATACTACTTGAAATAAGTCAAACAGAAAAAGAAACATATCATAAGATATCACTTATAGAGGGAGGATAAATATGGCTGCACAAAAAATGAATGACAAAACAGAACAGTGTCTCACATTTAGAAAACACACTTATGTCAGCTTAAGGGGAAAGGAGAGGTGGGGTGATGCATAAAACCAGAGTTTGAAATTAGCACAGATACCGTTCAATAAACCAAATAGGTATCAGGCAAGATCTACACCTTGCTCAATGAACTGGCCTCAACACACCCTATACACCACAGAGAAATATATCTGAGTAATAAGAATCTTAAAACCCATGTATTGATATATCTCCATAAGGGAATCAAGTGTGCGCAGAGCGGCACAAACACAGCAGTGAAAATGAGCTAAACCCCATTATAGAAATAAATTTTAAAACCAAAACGCAGAAACAATGAAAGAGAGAAAAATTCTTACAAAATTCGCTCAGGGGCTGTGATGCAACCTGGAATGACCACATATAAACCCACAGCTGGATAAGACATAAGGCTGGACACTTGGGGCTGAAAGGATTGGAGAGCTTTGGTGAGCAACTGCCGAAAGTTTAATGCAATACTTCATGCTACTTATTCCAAGGGTCCCAACACTCCAAGTTGAAGGGAATCTTCCTACAGCTAAACCATGCATGGGAAATCCAGCAGATGGTATACCATATGATCGGGAAAGGTTTCTAAAATGCACCTCATTTTCCTCTCCTGGGGCTCCGGATCAACATTCCAGCCACTTTACTAACAACATCTCCACATGGAGAGTCAATGCCTTTAAGTTCCGGTATCGCACAGTCTGCAGTTAGTGCGGAGGATGAATGGGAATAGGGGGAACCAGTGAGAAAATAGCTGTAGCGGTTTCAATGGGCACATGTCACTCTAATTTCACATCAGGAAGAAGAATTAACCAAAGGCAGAGCAAGGCGCCCCAGAAGAAGAATAGGGCCTGAAGAAATCCTGTGGATATGAGGCAAGATCACAAAAATAAGAGCTGAAAAATGGAGCTAAGGGCCACTGCAATTGAAAAACCTGCAGAGTTATAAAGGCCAACTATTTTCCAAACGTATATTGAGGTAAGGCTATGAAGAGGAACTGAGAGCAAGGCAGAACTGCAGGAAACCGATTTCAGGAGGTAGACTGGAATCGCACTGAAAACATATGAAAAGACTCAGAACGTCGACAATGATGCACTTGGCCAAAAAGGGCGTATGCGTTCTTTCCTGAATATATTCAGGAAGAAACGCATACGCCCTTTCTGGCCAACCAAGCAAGCTCGCAAAGGAAATCTGCACTACAATGAAGTCTCACTGCCCCCCGGTCAAAGGGCCTTCTGAAAAAAGTGTAAAATCCAGAAAGGCAGGACAGGCCATGGAGAACTGGGAGCCTTGTTATGCTGATGGGCGAGATGTAAATGGCCAACAGCCACTCTGGAGAAGTGTATGGTGTTTCCTGAAACATCCAAAAAACTAAGCAACAGAGCCTAGGGCACTTCCACTTATGGTCCTATAGCTTAGGGAAATTAAAATCAAAAAGACACAGCCACCCCAAAGTTTGGGATGGCTCTGTTTACAAGAACCTCGTTTACGGTACAAGTTAAATATCGCAAAAAGCGAAAAATGGATAAAGAAGTTGTGGTACTTACGTACAATGCAATATCACTCAGAAATGAAATCTATGTCATCAGGCCCGGAGCAGCATAATGAGTGGATTCAGGTACGATGATTCTAAGTGAAATTAGTCACACAGAAAAAGAAACATCATAAGATATCACTACTACACGGAATGTAAACTTGGCTACACAGGAACTGAATTACAAAACAGAACAGGGTCAAAAATGTAGAAAACCAACTTATGCTTGCTTAAGGGGAAAGCCGATATGGGGTGCTGCATGAAACCAGAGATTAAAATTGGCACAGATACCGTTCCATAAGCCAAAAATATAATAGACAAAAGGTACCCCTTGCTCAACGAAGTGGACTCAACACCCTATATTAAACGCCTAGGAATATACCTGACTAGTAAGAATCTACCTGACTAGTAAGAATCTTAAAACCTATAGATTTATATGTCTCCGAAAGAGAATCAAGCGTGTGTACAGCGGCATAAACGCAGCAGTGATAGGATTGGTGAGGTTCGGTGAGCAAATGCAGACCCTTTGACGTCATATTGCATGGTACCCATTCCATGGGTCTCAACTCTCCAGGTTTAAGGGATTCTTCCTTCAGCTAAAACATGCATGTGGAACCCAGAGTATGATCCACCGTGTGATCGGGAAACGTGTTCAAATGTGTCTCAGTTTTCGTCCCCTGGTACTCGGGTGCAACATTCCAGACGCTTTACTAACACTCTCCCCACTTGGAGAGTCAGTGCCTTTAACCTCCTGTATGGCCCAATTTGCAATTTCTGTGGAAAATGAACAGGAATAGGGAGAACCAATGAGAGATTAGGTGGAGGTGTCCGGACGGGCCAATTTAACTCTCATTTCCCACCAGGAAGAGGAATTAACCAAAGGCTCAGCATGCCGTGCCGGAACCAAACTAGGGCCTGAAGCAATCCTGCGGTGTTGCGGCCAGCTCACAAGAAAGCGAGTTGAAGAAAGGAGCTCAGGGGCACTGTAATTCACAAACCTGCAGAGTTATAAATGACAGCTATCTTCCAAAAATATATTGAATTAGGATGCCAAGAGGAGTTGAAAGCAGGGCAGAATTGCAGGAAACCGATTTCAGGAGGTAGACTGGAATTGCATGTAAAGCATAGGAAAAGAGGCAGAACGTCCACAATGATGCACTTGGCCAAAAAGGGCGTATGCGTTTTTTCCTGAATATATTCAGGAAAAAACGCATACGCCCTTTTTGGCCAACCAAGCAAGCTTGCAAAGGAAATCTGCACTACAATGAAGTCTCACTGCCCCCCGGTCAAAAGGGCCATCTGAAAAAAGTGTAAAATCCAGAAAGGCAGGACAGGCCATGGAGAACTGGGAGCCTAGTTATGCTGATGGGCGGGATGTAAATTGCCAGCAGCCACTCTGGAGAAGTGTATGGTGTTTCCTGAAACATCCAAAAAACAAAGCAACAGAGCCTAGGGCACTTCCACTTATGGTCCTATAGCTTAGGGAAATTAAAATCAAAAAGACACAGCCACCCCAAAGTTTGGGACGGCTCTGTTTACAAGAACCTCGTTTACGGTACAAGTTCAATATCACAGAAAGCGAAAAATGGATAAAGAAATTGTGGTACTTACGTACAATGCAATATCACTCAGCAATGAAATCTATGTCATCAGGCCCGTAGCAGCATAATGAGTGGATTCAGGTACGATGATTCTAAGTGAAATTAGTCACACAGAAAAAGAAACATCATAAGATATCACTAATACACGGAATGTAAACTTGGCTACACAAGAACTGAATTACAAAACAGAACAGGGTGTCAAATGTAGAAAACCAACTTATGCTTGCTTAAGGGGACGGGTGAGTTGGGGTGCTGCATAAAACCAGAGATTGAAATGAGCACAGATACCGTTCCATAAGCCAAATATGTAATAGACAAGAGCTACTCCTTGCTCAACGAAGTGGACTCAACACCCCATATTAAACGCCTAAGAATATACCTGACTAGTAAGAATCTACCTGACTAGTAAGAATCTTAAAACCTATGGATTTATATGTCTCCGAAAGAGAATCAAGTGTGTGTACAGCGGCATAAACGCAGCAGGGATAGGATTGGTGAGGTTCGGTGAGCAAATGCAGAACCTTTGAAGTCATATTGCATGGTACCCATTCCATGGGTCTCAACTCTCCATGTTTAAGGGATTCTTCCTTCAGCTAAAACATGCATGTGGAACCCAGAGTATGATCCACCATGTGGTCGGAAAACGTGTTCAAATGTGTCTCAGTTTTCGTCCCCTGGTACTCGGGTGCAACATTCAAGACGCTTTACTAACACTCTCCCCACTTGGAGAGTCAGTGCCTTTAACCTCCTGTTTGGCCCAGTTAGCAATTTCTGCGGAAGATGAACAGGAATAGGGAGAACCAATGAGAGATTAGGTGGAGGTGTCCGGACGGGCCAATTTAACTCTCATTTCCCACCAGGAAGAGGAATTAACCAAAGGCTCAGCATGCCGTGCCGGAACCAAACTAGGGCCTGAAGCAATCCTGCGGTGTTGCGGCCAGCTCACAAGAAAGCGAGTTGAAGAAAGGAGCTCAGGGGCACTGTAATTCACAAACCTGCAGAGTTATAAATGACAGCTATCTTCCAAAAATATATTGAATTAGGATGTCAAGAGGAGTTGAAAGCAGGGCAGAATTGCAGGAAACCGATTTCAGGAGGTAGACTGGAATTGCATGTAAAGCATAGGAAAAGAGGCAGAACGTCCACAATGATGCACTTGGCCAAAAAGGGCGTATGCGTTTTTTCCTGAATATATTCAGGAAAAAACGCATACGCCCTTTTTGGCCAACCAAGCAAGCTTGCAAAGGAAATCTGCACTACAATGAAGTCTCACTGCCCCCCGGTCAAAAGGGCCATCTGAAAAAAGTGTAAAATCCAGAAAGGCAGGACAGGCCATGGAGAACTGGGAGCCTAGTTATGCTGATGGGCGGGATGTAAATTGCCAGCAGCCACTCTGGAGAAGTGTATGGTGTTTCCTGAAACATCCAAAAAACAAAGCAACAGAGCCTAGGGCACTTCCACTTATGGTTCTATAGCTTAGGGAAATTAAAATCAAAAAGACACAGCCACCCCAAAGTTTGGGACGGCTCTGTTTACAAGAACCTCGTTTACGGTACAAGTTCAATATCACAGAAAGCGAAAAATGGATAAAGAAATTGTGGTACTTACGTACAATGCAATATCACTCAGCAATGAAATCTATGTCATCAGGCCCGTAGCAG
This sequence comes from Leucopleurus acutus, assembly GCF_964270905.1. Taxonomy (NCBI): domain Eukaryota; kingdom Metazoa; phylum Chordata; class Mammalia; order Artiodactyla; family Delphinidae; genus Leucopleurus; species Leucopleurus acutus. The sequence goes on along the minus strand of NW_028138611.1, from coordinate 19,437 downwards.
CATAATGAGTGGATTCAGGTACGATGATTCTAAGTGAAATTAGTCACACAGAAAAAGAAACATCATAAGATATCACTAATACATGGAATGTAAACTTGGCTACACAAGAACTGAATTACAAAACAGAACAGGGTGTCAAATGTAGAAAACCAACTTATGCTTGCTTAAGGGGACGGGTGAGTTGGGGTGCTGCATAAAACCAGAGATTGAAATGAGCACAGATACCGTTCCATAAGCCAAATATGTAATAGACAAGAGCTACTACTTACTCAACGAAGTGGACTCAACACCCCATATTAAACGCCTAAGAATATACCTGACTAGTAAGAATCTACCTGACTAGTAAGAATCTTAAAACCTATGGATTTATATGTCTCCGAAAGAGAATCAAGCGTGTGTACAGCGGCATAAACGCAGCAGTGATAGGATTGGTGAGGTTCGGTGAGCAAATGCAGACCCTTTGAAGTCATATTGCATGGTACCCATTCCATGGGTCTCAACTCTCCATGTTTAAGGGATTCTTCCTTCAGCTAAAACATGCATGTGGAACCCAGAGTATGATCCACCATGTGGTCGGAAAACGTGTTCAAATGTGTCTCAGTTTTCGTCCCCTGGTACTCGGGTGCAACATTCAAGACGCTTTACTAACACTCTCCCCACTTGGAGAGTCAGTGCCTTTAACCTCCTGTTTGGCCCAGTTAGCAATTTCTGCGGAAGATGAACAGGAATAGGGAGAACCAATGAGAGATTAGGTGGAGGTGTCCGGACGGGCCAATTTAACTCTCATTTCCCACCAGGAAGAGGAATTAACCAAAGGCTCAGCATGCCGTGCCGGAACCAAACTAGGGCCTGAAGCAATCCTGCGGTGTTGCGGCCAGCTCACAAGAAAGCGAGTTGAAGAAAGGAGCTCAGGGGCACTGTAATTCACAAACCTGCAGAGTTATAAATGACAGCTATCTTCCAAAAATATATTGAATTAGGATGTCAAGAGGAGTTGAAAGCAGGGCAGAATTGCAGGAAACCGATTTCAGGAGGTAGACTGGAATTGCATGTAAAGCATAGGAAAAGAGGCAGAACGTCCACAATGATGCACTTGGCCAAAAAGGGCGTATGCGTTTTTTCCTGAATATATTCAGGAAAAAACGCATACGCCCTTTTTGGCCAACCAAGCAAGCTTGCAAAGGAAATCTGCACTACAATGAAGTCTCACTGCCCCCCGGTCAAAAGGGCCATCTGAAAAAAGTGTAAAATCCAGAAAGGCAGGACAGGCCATGGAGAACTGGGAGCCTAGTTATGCTGATGGGCGGGATGTAAATTGCCAGCAGCCACTCTGGAGAAGTGTATGGTGTTTCCTGAAACATCCAAAAAACAAAGCAACAGAGCCTAGGGCACTTCCACTTATGGTTCTATAGCTTAGGGAAATTAAAATCAAAAAGACACAGCCACCCCAAAGTTTGGGACGGCTCTGTTTACAAGAACCTCGTTTACGGTACAAGTTCAATATCACAGAAAGCGAAAAATGGATAAAGAAATTGTGGTACTTACGTACAATGCAATATCACTCAGCAATGAAATCTATGTCATCAGGCCCGTAGCAGCATAATGAGTGGATTCAGGTACGATGATTCTAAGTGAAATTAGTCACACAGAAAAAGAAACATCATAAGATATCACTAATACATGGAATGTAAACTTGGCTACACAAGAACTGAATTACAAAACAGAACAGGGTGTCAAATGTAGAAAACCAACTTATGCTTGCTTAAGGGGACGGGTGAGTTGGGGTGCTGCATAAAACCAGAGATTGAAATGAGCACAGATACCGTTCCATAAGCCAAATATGTAATAGACAAGAGCTACTACTTACTCAACGAAGTGGACTCAACACCCCATATTAAACGCCTAAGAATATACCTGACTAGTAAGAATCTACCTGACTAGTAAGAATCTTAAAACCTATGGATTTATATGTCTCCGAAAGAGAATCAAGCGTGTGTACAGCGGCATAAACGCAGCAGTGATAGGATTGGTGAGGTTCGGTGAGCAAATGCAGACCCTTTGAAGTCATATTGCATGGTACCCATTCCATGGGTCTCAACTCTCCATGTTTAAGGGATTCTTCCTTCAGCTAAAACATGCATGTGGAACCCAGAGTATGATCCACCATGTGGTCGGAAAACGTGTTCAAATGTGTCTCAGTTTTTGTCCCCTGGTACTCGGGTGCAACATTCCAGACGCTTTACTAACACTCTCCCCACTTGGAGAGTCAGTGCCTTTAACCTCCTGTTTGGCCCAGTTAGCAATTTCTGCGGAAGATGAACAGGAATAGGGAGAACCAATGAGAGATTAGGTGGAGGTGTCCGGACGGGCCAATTTAACTCTCATTTCCCACCAGGAAGAGGAATTAACCAAAGGCTCAGCATGCCGTGCCGGAACCAAACTAGGGCCTGAAGCAATCCTGAGGTGTTGCGGCCAGCTCACAAGAAAGCGAGTTGAAGAAAGGAGCTCAGGGGCACTGTAATTCACAAACCTGCAGAGTTATAAATGACAGCTATCTTCCAAAAATATATTGAATTAGGATGCCAAGAGGAGTTGAAAGCAGGGCAGAATTGCAGGAAACCGATTTCAGGAGGTAGACTGGAATTGCATGTAAAGCATAGGAAAAGAGGCAGAACGTCCACAATGATGCACTTGGCCAAAAAGGGCGTATGCGTTTTTTCCTGAATATATTCAGGAAAAAACGCATACGCCCTTTTTGGCCAACCAAGCAAGCTTGCAAAGGAAATCTGCACTACAATGAAGTCTCACTGCCCCCCCGGTCAAAAGGGCCATCTGAAAAAAGTGTAAAATCCAGAAAGGCAGGACAGGCCATGGAGAACTGGGAGCCTTGTTATGCTGATGGGCGGGATGTAAATTGCCAGCAGCCACTCTGGAGAAGTGTATGGTGTTTCCTGAAACATCCAAAAAACAAAGCAACAGAGCCTAGGGCACTTCCACTTATGGTCCTATAGCTTAGGGAAATTAAAATCAAAAAGACACAGCCACCCCAAAGTTTGGGACGGCTCTGTTTACAAGAACCTCGTTTACCGAACAAGTTCAATATCACAGAAAGCGAAAAATGGATAAAGAAGTTGTGGTACTTATGTACAATGCAATATCACTCAGCAATGAAATCTATGTCATCAGGCCCGTAGCAGCATAATGAGTGGATTCAGGTACGATGATTCTAAGTGAAATTAGTCACACAGAAAAAGAAACATCATAAGATATCACTAATACACGGAATGTAAACTTGGCTACACAAGAACTGAATTACAAAACAGAACAGGGTGTCAAATGTAGAAAACCAACTTATGCTTGCTTAAGGGGACGGGTGAGTTGGGGTGCTGCATAAAACCAGAGATTGAAATGAGCACAGATACCGTTCCATAAGCCAAATATGTAATAGACAAGAGCTACTCCTTGCTCAACGAAGTGGACTCAACACCCCATATTAAACGCCTAAGAATATACCTGACTAGTAAGAATCTACCTGACTAGTAAGAATCTTAAAACCTATGGATTTATATGTCTCCGAAAGAGAATCAAGCGTGTGTACAGCGGCATAAACGCAGCAGTGATAGGATTGCTGAGGTTCGGTGAGCAAATGCAGACCCTTTGAAGTCATATTGCATGGTACCCATTCCATGGGTCTCAACTCTCCCTGTTTAAGGGATTCTTCCTTCAGCTAAAACATGCATGTGGAACCCAGAGTATGATCCACCGTGTGATTGGAAAACGTGTTCAAATGTGTCTCAGTTTTCGTCCCCTGGTACTCGGGTGCAACATTCCAGACGCTTTACTAACACTCTCCCCACTTGGAGAGTCAGTGCCTTTAACCTCCTGTTTGGCCCAGTTTGCAATTTCTGTGGAAAATGAACAGGAATAGGGAGAACCAATGAGAGACTAGGTGGAGGTGTCCGGACGGGCAAATTTAACTCTCATTTCCCACCAGGAAGAGGAATTAACCAAAGGCTCCGCGTGCCATGCTGGAACTAAATTAGGGCCTGAGGAGATCCTGTGGTGTTGCGGCCAGCTCACAAGAAAGCGAGTTGAAGAAAGGAGCTCAGGGGCACTGTAATTCAGAAACCTTCGGAGTTATAAATGACAGCTATCATCCAAAATTATGCTGAAGTAAGGCTGCGAAGAGGACTTGAATGCAGGGCAGAATTGCTGGAAATTGATTTCAAAACGTACACGGGAGTAGCTCTTAAAGCATAGGAAAAGAGACAGAACTTGGAAAATAATGCACTTGGCAAAAAAGGGCATATGTGTTTTATCCAGAGCTCTCATAACTGAGGGGAGGAGATTCCCAGCAGGCTCCAACTGCCACCTGAGGGCTCACATTGCCAAGGCAACGTTAGCATGCCAGGCAGGAGTTACCTCACAGCAGAGGTCCCACCTCACAGAAGGGTGAGAAACCCAGCCAACATCAGACTCTCACCAGAGGGCCCACATCACCAAGGGGATGGGAACCAGGCAGGAGTGTCTTCACATCAGTGGGGCCACATCATCGAAAGCTGAGGTACTCAGCACATGTGTCCTCAAACCAGAGGACCCACATCACCAAGGACCTCGGAGTGAGGCAGGCAGGAGTAGCCTCACAACACTGGGCACATAGAATAAAAAAGTGAGGAATCCAGCAGTTGGAACCTCCCAGCAGGCGGCCCAGAGCACCGAGGCTATGGGATCCAGGCCACAGTGAACTCACAGAAGAGGGCCCATGTCATGAAACTGAGCAACCCAGCCATTGGGACCTCAGAGCAGGAGGCCCACATCCCCATGGGGATGGAATTCTGGTAGGAGTGTCCTCGCACCACTGAGAACGTATCAGAAAATTTTGGGCGACCAGCAGTTAGGGCCTGGCGCCAGAGGACCCTCATCACCAAGGGAAGGAGGCTCCCAGCAGGCTCCAACTGCCACCAGAGGGCTGACGTCGCCAAGGCGATGTGTGCCAACCAGGCACGAATGACCTCACAGCAGAGGGTCCACCTCAGAGAAGTGTGACGAACCCAGTCAGGATCAGACTCGCACCAGAGGGCCCACATCACCAAATGGATTGGAACCAGGCAGGAGTGTCCTCACATGAGTAGGGCCACATCATCTAAAGGTGAGGAACCCAGAACATGTGGCTTCAAACCATAGGACACCCATCACCAAGGGGCTGGGAGTGAGGCAGGCAGGAGGAGCCTCATAACAGAGGGCCCAAAAATAAGAAAGGTGAGGAATCCAGCAGTTGGAACCTCCCAGCAGGCGGCCCAGAGCACAGAGGCTAGAGGAACCAGGCCAGAGTGAACTAACACCAGACAGCCCACATCATGAAACTGTGAGCAACCCAGACATTGGGACCTCAGAGCAGAAGGCCCACATCTCCATGGTGATGGGAACATGACAGGAGTGTCCTGGCATCACTGGGCTCACATCAGAAAACGTGGGGTGCTCAGAAGTTAGGGCCTGACGTTAGAGGGCACTCATCACCGAGAGGAGGAGGCTCCCAGCAGGCTCCAGCTGCCACCAGAGGGCCAACGTCGCCAAGGCGATGTGTGCCAGCCTGGCAGGAGTGACCTCACAGCAGAGGGCCCACCTCACAGAAGGGTGAGGAACACAGCCAGGATCAGACTCTCACCAGAGGGCCCACATCACCAAGGGGATGGGAACCAGGCAGGAGTGTCCCCACACCAGTGGGACAACATCATCGAAAGGTGAGGATCCCAGCACATGTGTCCTCAAACCAGAGGAACCACATCACCAAGGGGTTCGGAATGAGGCTGGCAGGACTGGCCTCACAACACAGGGTCCATAGAATATAAAAGTTGAGGAATCCAGCAGTTGGAACCTCCCAGCAAGTGGCCCAGAGCACCGAGGCTATGGGATCCAGGCCGCAGTGAACTCACAGCAGAGGGCCCACATCATGAACCTGTGAGCAGCCCAGCTGTTGGGACCTCAGAACAGAAGGCCCACATCCCCATTGGGATGGGAACCTGGCAGGAGTGGCTTTGCACCACTTAGCACATATCAGAAAATGTTAGGAGCCCAGCAGTTAGGGCCTGATGCCAGGGGGCCCTCATAACTGAGGGGAGGAGACTCCCAGCAGGTTCCAACTGCCAACAGAGGGCCCACGTCTACAAGGTGGCATGCACCAGCCAGGCAGTAGTGACCTCACAGCAGAGGGCCTATCTCACAGAAGGGTGAGGAACCGAGGCAGGATGAGACTCTCACCAGAGGGCCCACAACACCAAGGGGATGGGAACCAGTCAGGACTGTCCTCCCACCAGTGGGACCACATCATCGAAAGGTGAGGAACCCAGCACATGTGGCCTCATATCAGAGGACATACATCACAAAGGGGATGGGAGTGAGGCAGGTAGGAGTAGCCTAAAAACAGAGGGCCCAAAGAATAAAAAAAGTGAGGAATCCAGCATTTGGAACCTCCCAGCAGGCGGCCGAGAGCACAGAAGCTATGGGATGCAGGCAGGAGTTAACTAACACCAGAGAGCCCACATCATGAAACTGTGAGCAACCCAGGCATTGGGACCTCAGAGCAGAAAGCCCACATCCCCATGGGGATGGGAACCTGACAGGAGTGTCCTGGCATCACTGGGCTCACATCAGAAAACGTGGGGAGCCCAGCAGTTAGAGCCTGATGCTAGAGGGCCATCATCACCGAGGGCAGGAGGTTCCCAGCAGGTTCCATGTGCCAACAGAGGGCCCACGTCGCCAAGGTGATGTGTGCAAGTCAGGCAGGATTGACCTCACAGCAGAGGGCCTACCTCACAGAAGAGTGAGGAACTCAGCCAGGATAAGACTGTCACCAGAAGGCCCACATCACCAAGGGGATGGGAACCAGGCAGGAGTGTCCTCACACCAGTGGGGCCACATCATTGAAAGTTGCCTAACCCAGCACATGTGGCCTCAAACCAGAAGACCCACATCACGAAGGGGTTGCGAGTGAGGCAGGCAGGAGGAGCATCACAACACAGGACCCATAGAATACAAAAGTTGAGGAATCGAGCAGTTGGAACCTCCCAGCAGGCAGCCAAGACCACAGAGGCTATGGGATCCAGGCCACAGTGAACTAACACCAGAGAGCCCACATCATGAAATTGTGATCAACCCAGCCGTTGGAACCTCAGAGCAGAAGGCCCACATCCCCATGGGGATGGGAACCTAAGAGGAGTGCTTGAGCAACACTGGGCTCACTAAGAAAAGTTGGGGAGCCCAGCAGTTAGGGCCTGACGTCAGAGGGCCCTCATCACAGAGCTGAGGAGGCTCCCAGCAGGGTCCAATTGCCACCAGAGGGCTCATGTCAACAAGGCGAGGTGAGCAACCCAGGCAAGAGTTACCTGATAGTAGAGGGCCCACCTCACAGATGGGTGAGGAACCCAGCCAGGATCAGACTCTCACCAGAGGGCCCACATCACAAAGGGGATGGGACCCAGTCAGGATTATCCTCACACCAGTGGGGCCTCATCATCTTAAGGTGAGGAACCCAGCACATGTGTCCTCAAACCAGAGGACCCACATCACCAAGGGCCTTGGAGTGAGGCAGGCAGGAGTAGCCTCACAACACAGGGCACATAATATAAAAAACGTGAGGATTCCAGCATTTAGACCTTCCAGCAGGCGGCCCAGAACACCGAGGCTATGGGATCCAGGCCACAGTGAACTCACAGCAGAGGGCCCACATCACAAAACTGTGAGCAACCCAGGAGTTGAGACCTCAGCGCAGAAGGACCACATCCCCATGGGAATGGGAACCTGGCTGGAGTGTCCTCGCACCACTGGGCGCACATCAGAAAATGTGGGGAGCCCACCATTTAGGGCCTGACGCCAGAGGGCCGTCATCACCGAGAGGAGGAGGTGCCCTGCACGCTCCAACTGCCACCAGAGGGCTCACGTCTCCAAGGTGACGTGTGCCAGCCAGGCAGGAGTGACCTCACAGCAGAGGGCCTACCTCACAGAACGTTGAGGAACCCAGCCAGGATTAGACTCTCGCCAGAGGGCCCACCTCACCAAGGGGATGGGAACCAGGCAGGAGTGTCCTCACACGAGTGGGGTCACATCATCGAAAGGTGAGGAACGCAGCACATGTGGCCTCAAGCCATAGGACAGTCATCACCAAGGGGCTGGCAGTGAGGCAGGCAGGAGGAGCCTCACAACAGAGGGCACATAGAATAAAAAAGTTGAGGAATCCAGCAGTTGGAACCTCCCAGCAGGCGGCTCAGAGCACCGATGATAAGGGATCCTTGCCGGAGTGAACTCACAGCAGAGGGCCCACATCATGGTACTGTGAGCAAGCCAGCCGTTTTGACCTCAGAGCAGAAGGCCCATATCGCCATGGGGATGGGAACCTGGCAAGAGTCTCCTCACTCACTTGGCGCACATCAGAAAATGTGGGGAGCCCAGCAGTTATGGCCTAAGGCAAGAGGGCCCTCATCACCGAGGGGAGGAGGATCCCAGCACACTCCAACTGCCACCAGAGGGCCCACGTCGCCAAGGTGACGTGTGCCAGACAGGCATGATTGACCTCACAGCAGAGGGCCCACCTCACAGAAGGGTGAGGAACCCAGCCAGGATCAGACTCTCACCTGAGGGCCCACATCAGCAAGGGGATGGGAACCAGTCAGGACTGTCTTCCCTCCAGTGGGGTCACATCATCGAAAGGTGCGGAACCCAGCACATGTGGCCTCAAATCAGAGGACACATATCACAAAGGGAATGGGAGTGAGGCAGGCAGGAGTAGCCTAAAAACAGAGGGCCCAAAGAATAAGAAAGGTGAGGAATCCAGCAGTTGGAACCTCCCAGCAGGCGGCCCAGAGCACAGAAGCTATGGGATGCAGGCAGGAGTGAACTAACAGCAGAGAGCCCACATCATGAAACTGTGAGCAACCCAGGCTTTGGGACCTCAGAGCAGAAGGCCCACACCCCAATGGGGATGTGAACCTGGCTGGAGTGTCCTCGCACCACTGGGCGCACATCACAAAATGTAGGGAGCCCAGCAGTTAGGGCCTGATGCCAGAGGGCCCTCATCACCGAGGAGAGGAGGCTCCCAGCAGGCTCCAAGTGCCACCAGAGGGCTCATGTCCACAAGGCGAGGTGAGCAAGCCAGGCAAGAGTGACCTCACATCAGACGGCCTACCTCACAGATGGGTGAGGAACCCAGCCGGGATCAGACTCTCAACAGAGGGCCCACATCACCAAGGGGATGTGAACCAGGCAGGAGTCTCCTAAGACCATTGGTCCCACATCATCGAAAGGTGAGGAACCCAGCACATGTGGCCTCAAACCAGACGACACACATCACGAAGGGGCTGGGAGTGAGGCAGGCAGGAGGATCCTCACAACAGAGGGCCCAAAAAATTAAAAAAGTGAGGAATCCAGCAGTTGGAACCTCCCAGCAGGCAGCCAAGAGCACAGAGGCTATGGGATCCAGGCTTCTGTGAACTAACACCAGAGAGCCCACATCATGAAAATGTGAACAACCCAGCCGTTGGGACCTCAGAGCAGAAGGCCCACATCCCCATGGAGATGGGATCCTAAGAGGAGTGCCAAAGCATCACTGGGCTCCCTAAGAAAAGTTGGTGAGCCCAGCAGTTAGGGCCTGACGCAAGAGGACCCTCATCACCGGGGGAAGAGATTCCCAGCACGCTCCAACTGCCACCACACGGCTGACTTCACCAAGGCAATGTGTGCCAGCCATGCAGGAGTGACCTATCAGCAGAGGGTCTCCCTCACAGGTGGGTGAGGAACAAAGCCAGGAACAGACTCTCACCAGGGGGTCCACATAACCACGTGGATGAGAACCAAGCAGGAGTGTCCTCACACTAGTGGGGCCACATCATTGAAAGGTGAGGAACCCAGCAAAAGTGGCCACAAACCAGAGGACCCACATCACCAAGGGGTTGAGAGTGAGGTAGGTGTCTGGATGGGCATATTTAACACTCATTTCCCACCAGGAAGAGGAATTAACCAAAGGCTCAGCGTGCCCTGCCAGAAGCAGATTAGGGCCTGAAGCAGTCTTGCGGGTTTGCGGCCAGCTCACAAGAAAGCGAGTTGAAGAAAGGAGCTCAGGGGCCCTGTAATTCACAAACCTGCAGAGTTATAAATGACAGATAACGTCCAAAAATATATTGAAGTAAGGCTGCGAAGAGGACTTGAAAGCGGGGCAGAATTGCAGGAAACCGATTTCAGGAGGTAGACTGGATTTGCATTTAAAGCATAGGAAAAGAGGCAGAACATCGACAATGATGCACTTGGCAACAAAGGGCGTATGAGTTTGTTCCTGAATATATTCAGGAAAAAACACATACGCCCTTTTTGGCAAACCAAGCAAGCTTGCAATGGAAATCCGAACTACTATGAAGTGTCACTTCCCCCCGGTCTAAAGGGCCACTGAGAAAAGTGTAAAATCCAGAAAGGCAAGACAGGCCATGGGGAAAAAGGAGCCTTGTTATGCTTATGGGCGGGATGTACATTGCCAACAGCCACTCTGGAGAAGTGTATGGTGTTTCCTGATACATCTGAAAAAGAAAGCAACAGAATCTAGGGCATTTCCACTTATGGTCCTATAGCTTAGGGAAATTAAAATCAAAAAGACACAGCCACCCCAAAATTTACAACGGCTCTGTTTACAGGAGCCTCTTCTACAGTACAAGTTAAATATCCCAGAGAACAAATAATTGATAAAGAAGTTGCGGTACTTATGTACAACAGAATACCACTCAGCAATGAAATCTGTGTCACCAGGCCTGTACCAGCATAATGAGTGGATTGAGGCATGATGATTCTAAGTGAAATAAGTCACACAGAAAAAGAAACATCATAAGGTATCACTAATGCACGGAATGTAAACTTGGCTACACATGAACTGAATTACAAAACAGAACAGGGTCTCAAGTTTAGAAAACCAACTTATGCTTGCTTAAGGGGAAAGGTGAGTTGGGGTGCTGCATAAAACCAGAGTTTGAAATTAGCACAGATACCGTTCCATAAGCCAAATATGTAATAGACAAGACCTACCCGTTGCTCAACGAAATGGACTCAACAATGAGGTATCACCTCACACCTGTTAGAATGGGCATCATCTGAAAATCTACAAACAACAAATGCTGGAAAGGGTGTGGAGAAAAGGAACACTCTTCCACTATTGTTGGGAATATAAATTGATACAGTCACTATGGAGAACAATATGGAGTTTCTTAAGAAACTAATAATAGAATTACCATATGATACAGCAATCCCAGGACTGGACATATACTCAGACAAAACCATAAATCAAAAAGAGACATTCACCGCAATGTTCATTGCATCACTATTTACAATATCGAGGTAATGGAAGCAACCTAAATGCCCACAGACAGACGAATGCATAAAGCTGTGGTACATATATAAAATGGAATATTACTAAGCCATGAAAGGAATGAAATTGGGTCATTTGTAGAGACGTCGATGGATCTAGAGACTGTCCTACAGAGTGAAGTAAGTCAGAAAGAGAAAAACAAATCTTGTATATTCATGCATATATGTGGAACCTAGAAAAACTGTACAGATTAACCGTTTTGCAAGGCATAAATAGAGCAACAGATGTAGACAACAATCGTATGGACAACAAGGGGGGAAAGCTCTTGGAGGGGTGGTGGTGGGAGGAGTTGAGAGATTGGGATTGGCATGTAAACATTTATATGTATAAAATAGATAACCAATGAGAACCTGCTGTATAAAAATATAAAATAAAATTCAAAATTAAAAAGAAATAAAATTTAAAAAATAAAACAGAAAAAACAATTATTCCCTTCACATACATGTATTTATATGAATAAATTATTTCCATGCTTATATCTGTAAATACAAAAAAGAGGAATAAAATCTACCTTGAACCAAAAACGAAAAAGAGAAAAAAAAAAAACAGAACCCACCAGTTACTCAGAGGAAAACCGTATCAGGGCACTTGCTCCAGTTGTAAACAATTCTGAAGTTGGTCAGTGGTGGGGAATCGTCTCCCATTCAGCCAGCAGCCCCCACACAACAAGCGTCCTCATTGCAAAGCTGGGGCACCGTGCCGAGGCATCTGTGAGTAAACGTGAGCTGAGCCCCAGGCCACTTGCTGCTGAACTGTTCCCACCCTTCCCAGGTAAAACACCTGAATATATACAAGGACTTGAAAGCCTAGAGGAAGGGCCATGGAGCCACACGAGTGACAGCATGCCAGCTGACTTGGTGCCTGCAGGCCAGCCAGGATGGTCCTGGCCCTGGGTGCTCTTCTGGAAGATTTCCATTTCCCTGCCTGAGATACCCGTCCTGTCCCTGCCCCCACTGCTTTTTTCCTTCCTCACCTCTGCCCAGGGAGAAATTCCAGCAGCAGGTATGGGTGACACATCCTCTTCTTTAGCAGGTGGCAGCCTGGCATCTGCTGCAGAAAGTCCAGCAGAGCCCCACTCACACTGGGCCACCCACAAAGCCGTGGCCTCTCACTCCCTCCCACCAGCCCAGCCCCGAGACTGCTGACAGGGCAGAGAAAATGGCGTCAGGCACAGCTGCAGGGGCTTTTGCTGCCTGGAGTGGTATTTATATTGATCTCAACCCAGGCACACCTGGGGAGGGCTGGCCAGCATGGTAAGGCTGCCCAGGTAGCCAATCATCACCCCTCAGGGGCTCACAGTTGCAGAAAATGGAACTTGCTGAACCGGCCAGGTCCAAGGAACAGGTGTGGGCTCCTGAGAGTCAGGATAGACAAGGGGCTGCAGCTTTGGCTTGTTTTCTAATCATTTTATCTGGCCCATGAGTGGGAGACAACTTCAAGAAAACCCTCTCCTAATGAGAGGAACCCAGGAGTCAGGGAGAGGAGGGGTGGGTGGTGGTTGGAGACAGAGGCCTGGTGCCCTGGGTGCAGTGGAAGTCTCTGGAAGACCAGGTGGAGGGAGGCCACACAGAGTGATGCCCAGGGTCACAGACCTGTCGGAGCTGCTGTTTGTTAGTTCAAGTCCTGCTCTGAGGTGCTCTGTGTCAGCTCTGAGCGACAGGTGAGCTGGGGGTGCTCTTCAATGAGGGCTATGTGCACGGTTCCTGTGTGCCCAGCCCTGCCACGGTACCTGCAAGGGTAGCTCTGTATCCTGGGAGGGGCCTGACCATGAGAGCCCCGTGGGCTGGGTTGGGGGTGGGGTACCTGCCCAGGAGAGCTCCATATCCTGGGATTGGCCTGACCACGAGAGCCCCATGGGCTGCTGGGGACCTGGTAAAGGATGTCAGGACAGTCAGTGAAGCCACCGAGGATATACCTCCAGTTGCTCCTGATTCCTACACCCTGCTGGTCATTCTACCAACCACCAGGACATGGTATTCTGTATTAGTCTTCAATGATGCCTTCTTTTGTATTCCATTAGTCCCAGAGTCACAAGAAATTTTGGCTTGTGAGTGGCAGGACTCAACATACAACTAAAACAATACTTCCGGGCCGTCTTGCCCCAAGGGTTCAAAAATTCCCACACCATCTTTGGGGAAAGCTTAGCTAACGACCGAAAAGTTCTACCTCTGGAAAAGGAAACCCTCCTTCAATATGCAGACGACATTCTGATCGCCAGCCCTACTAAGGAGGCCTCTGAACTACCAAGCCAATAAAGGATAGAAGTTGTCCAAGAAAAAGCTCAAATATCACAGACTGCGGTGACCTGCCTGGGCTTCATTCTCACACAAGGTCAGAGAAGCCCATCCCAGGAAAGGGAAGAAACCATTTGCAGCCTTACCCCTTTCTAAAACTAGAAGACAGCTTAGGGGTTCCTGGGGAGGCCAGGGTTTGCTGCTTCTGGATCCCTAACTACAGTCTACTAGCTGGGCCTCTATATGAAACACTGAAAGGAAAAGATGATGATCCTTTTGAACAGAATCCAGAAGTGGCCTTTCAAGAATGGAAAGAGCAGTCAATTCAGACCCTTGCCCTGGAACTCCCTAATTGAGCTAAACCCTTTGACCTTTCCATTCCCGGTGAAAGGTGAATCGCCATTGGAGAATTAGTGCAAAAACTGGGACCACTTGAAATGGAACAACGCAAGAATGCCATCCAGGTAGGATAAACTACAGTCACCAAGGGGCTTGGCCCACTGCCACATCTGGCCAAGATACTGGCGGTATCTAAAAACCTGGAAATCAGCAGCCCAAAAGGCCACCTCCCTCCTAAGGGAAAAGGACCCCACGTGGTGATCCTAATCACCAACCATGCCCTGAAGTTGCAGGGTTCGCTCCGTGGGCACACCGACCTCGAGTGAGGAGGCCCTCCAACTCCAACATCCAGAGAGATAACCGGAGGCAACAGGGCACCATGACGACTCATGTGAACATCACTTGACCTGGAGTTTCTCTCATAAAACAACAATAGTGTGTCCCGAAGGAGTAGACTACTGCTTGCAGGACTTCCTGCACCCGGAGGGGAGCTAATAATCTTGGCGGGGGAACCGTATATCACACTGTCACCATAGAAAAGCCTACAGACACCGTGATGATGGTGGCCAATAAGACCGGCTGGACTCCTGTTTACTTCAAAAGGCTGTTGACTCAGTGGCCATCATGGTCCTTGATCACCACTGACCCTGGACTGTCTGGGAGTTGAGCGGGCAGGGCTCTGACACCTGGTGCTGATTTTATGTTAATTCAGGGGCCTAATTGAAGAAAGAGCAGACTACTGGTCAGAGCATCTAGGCTGGCAGAAACGGTCAGCCTAAGGTGGCCGAACAAATGTGGGGCGGGGTGAAACCGGCCCCCACAGCGTCTCTGCACATCTCTTTCCTGGACCCTTAAAGGTCATTAGAATCTATAACACTTCCAATGCTGGTGCTCAGGCGGACAAGCAGGGAGGCAGGGGTCCTGGGGCCAATCAACGTCACCTGGAGGCTGCTGGGGAGAAGTTCTGACCCTCGTCCCCTGGTATGAGGGCTCCCAACTCAGCACTCAGCAGTTACAGAAGAAGGGTCTGCACCCTCAGCACTCCAAGAATGAGGAACGGGACAAAAGGCAGAGGAGGGGTTTGTCCCCAGCAAAGCCCACTAAAAATCCCTGGGAGATAAAAATAGAATCTGGGCAATAAAGTCAAGTCTGACCTTTTTTATCCTTTGTGCTTTGTCTAATTTCACGTGCTCCTAGGGTCCCGCATGCAGAGGTTCCACACCCGGCACTTCAGACCAGATTTCCTGGTGCAGAATGGCTGGGTCGACACCTCAGCTCCTGGGGCCCAGTGCAGACTCCGAGATATAGAGCCTGAGCTGCAGCCAACCCGGCCCTTGAGAGCTCCGCCCCCTCCCTCCCACTGACTCTGACAGGATCTCTACACAGCAGCCCAGCCCACAGCCCACGGGGTAGTGCATGCTCTCACCTCTCCATTCTCTGATGAAAATATAAAGTTTCCTTTGCTTGGGAACCAAATTCAGTCTCGATCTGTTGGCCCCAATGACACTGGGCAGGGGGACCCTTGTTGGGGTCCACTCTGGAGGATCAGTAACAGAAATTGAGACTATTGTAACTTCAATGAACAGATGTGTGAGCCAAACTGTAGTTAACATAGAACAGTTTATAAGGCTCGGGTAAAATAAGATGTTTCTAACACTTCCATTTGATATTTCCATCACTTTATTATAAGCAAGTTCAGTGAGAAGGTTTGTCCTATTTGTCAGGTCAATATTAGAGAAATGAAGTGATTTCTTTCCAAGGATGTACATCTAATAATCTTGGTTAAAGCTTCAATCTTGTTTTAAATGCTTTTCCATTGAAAATGATACCTCTCTTTCAGCTCCCCCATTTCTGAGAAGTATAAAATCTTATAATTTATTATTACCAAAGGGGAAAGGTGGGAGGAGGGATAAATTAACAGTTTGGAATTAACACATACACACTGCTATGTATAAAATAGATCATCAACAAGGAACTACTGTATAGCACAGGGAACTACACTCAATATTGTGCAATAACCTATAAGGGGAAATAATCGGAAAAAGAATAGATATTTTTATTGACATCATCTATCAATGACAGTTAAAGTGTAACCTAAGGGAAGCCGGTGGTGAGTGCTTCTGACCCTGAAGACTTCAGTCATCTAAAGTTTGGACTCTGCCTACTTCCCAAGGCCCTTAATGAACATATGTGTAGCCGTAGCTTAAAAAACTCCCCAGTTTGGGTTTCGGGGAGACACTGATTTTGAAAAAGCCCTGGTGTTCTCCTTACATGAATGGGACTCTTCCTACTGCTAAAACATGTCTGTCACATCCAGAGGATGGTATACCGTCTGATCGGGAAGAGTTTGGAAAAGGCATCTCATCTCCTCATCTCCTGGTGCTCGGGTTCACCCCTCCAGCGTCTTTACTAACAGTCTCCCCACTTGGAGATGTCAACACTGTCAACATCCTGTTGCGTACAGTTTGGAATTTGTCCAGAGGATGAAGCGGAAGGATGAGGAACAATGAGAGACAAGTCCTAGGTGTTCAGACAGGCACATGTCACTCTAATTTCCAATCAGGAAGATGAAATGACCAAAGGCTAGGGTTGCCCATGGAAACAGTATAGGGCTTGAGGAAATCCCACTGCTTTGTGGCCAGTTCCCATAAACACAAGTTGAACAATGGAACTCAGGGGCAGTAAAATTCACGAAACTGCAGAGTTGAAAATATCTATCACTGAAAAATGTCTTGAGGAAAGTCAGAGAAAAGGATTGGCAAGCAAGGGAGAATGGCAGGAAAGGGATTTGAGGAGGTAGAAAGGACTCGCCATTAAGCACAAGAAAAGGGGCTGAACATTGCCGACATTGCAGTTGGCCAAAAAGGCTGTATGCGTTTTTTTCTGTATATATTCAAGAAAAGGGCATACACTTTTTTAGCCAACCAAACAGGTGGGCACTGGAAATCAATACTACAAAAGATATCACTTCGCATCAGTCAGAAGAGCCATCCTCATAAAGTGTAAACGCCAGAAATGCAGGACAGGGCAAGGAGAGGAGGGAGCCCTGTGAGGCTTATAGTGGAAATGTATATTGCCAACGGCCATTCTGGAGAAGTGTATTGTGTTTACTAAAGCATCTAAAAAATGAGCTACAGAGCATAGGGCACTTGCACTCATGGGCGTATATCTTGGGAAAAACAAAAATCGAGAGGACACAGGCACCCCAATGTTTACTGCCTCTCTGTTTAAAAGATCCTCGACTAGGATATAACTTAAATGTCTCTGGAGGGAAAAAATGGATAGAGATGTGGTACTTATGTAGAGTGGAATATTACTCAGCCTGGAAATCAATGAAATATGGCCAGTTGTAACAACTCCGGAGGAGTTACGTATGATCATTCTAAGTGACATAAATATGTAGAAAACACGTGTAAGGCTGCTAAACGGGAAAGGTGGGGAGGGGTGAGGCATCATCCAGGAGGTTGAAATTAGCAAAGATACCATTCCAAATACCAAACTGATAATCAACAAGGCCTACACGGTAACTAAAAGAACTGCACTCAGCACACTCAAGTCACCGGAAAAGAATATCTATGACTGGTAAGAATCTGAAAAAGAAATTATTGATGTCTCTCTGTACGTGAATCAAGTAGATGTACAGCAGCAAGAAACAGAGCTTTGAAAATCAGCTGTAAACAACATAGTAATAAATTGAAAAAAATAAACGACAGAGAGACAGAGAAAACCTCTTACAACTTTTCCTCAGGGACGGTGATGCAACATGGATTGAACACATCTAGACCCACAGCAGGATGAGACATAAGGCTGGAAACTGTTCGCACTAAGAGAAATGTGGGGTTGGGTGAGGAAATGCACACCCTTTAAAGTAATACTACCTGGTACCCATTCAATGGGTCCCAAACCTGCAGGTTCAAGGAATCTTCCTACAGCTAAAACATGCATGGAAAACCCAGAGGACTGTACACCATGTGATCGGGAGATGTGTCTAAAATGCACTTCATTTATCCTCTCCTGGTGCTCCTGTTCATCATTCCAGCCACGTTACTTAGAATCTCCCCACTTAGAGAATCAGCACATTTAAACTTCTGTTTCACACATTTTGCAAATTGTGAGGAGGATGAACGGGAACAGGGGGAAACAATGAGAGAATAGTTGTAGGGGTTTGGACGGGCACATGTCACTCTAATTTCCCATTAAGAATAAGAATTAAAAAAAGGCTCAGCCCGCCTCGCCGGAGCCAAAATAGGGCCTGAAGCAATCCTGCAGTTTTGAGGCCAGCTCACAAAAGAGCAACTTAAAAAATGGAGCTCAGGGTCACTGCAATTCACAAACCTGCAGAGTTATAAATGAAAACTAACGTCCAAAAATATGTTGAGGTAAGGCAAAGAAGAGGATCTGAATGCAAGACAGAATTGCAAGAAACAGATTTCAAGAGATAGATTGGACTCGCCTTTAAAGCACATGAAAAGCGGCAGAATTTCGACAATGATGCAGTTGGCCCAAAAGGGAGTATGTGTTATTTCCTGAATATATCCAGGAAAAAACGCATACGCACTTTATGGGCAACCAAGCAAGCAAGCAATGCAAATGTGCACAACAAAGAAGTCTCATTTCCCACCGGTCAAAAGGGCCATCCGAAAAAATTGTAAAAACCAGAAATGCAGGACAGGCCATGGAGAACAGGGAGCCTTTATACGCTGATGGACAGTGTGTGAACTGCCGAGAGCCACTCTGGAGAAGTGTATGGTGGTTCCTAAATCATCTAAAAAACAGAGCGACAGAGCATAGGGCACTTCCAATCACGGGAGTATATCTAGGGAAGTCTAAAAATCAACAAGACACAAGCACACCACAGTTTAGGGCTACTCTGTTTACAAGAACCTCAACTTCAGTACACCTTAAATATCCCAGGAAAGAGAACAATGGATAAAGAAAATGTGGTACTTATGTACAATGGAATATCTCTTCACCATGAAATCAATGTAATAAGGCTAGTAGAAGGATAAAGAGTGGATTGAGGTCCGATAATACTACTTGAAATAAGTCAAACAGAAAAAGAAACATATCATAAGATATCACTTATAGAGGGAGGATAAATATGGCTGCACAAAAAATGAATGACAAAACAGAACAGTGTCTCACATTTAGAAAACACACTTATGTCAGCTTAAGGGGAAAGGAGAGGTGGGGTGATGCATAAAACCAGAGTTTGAAATTAGCACAGATACCGTTCAATAAACCAAATAGGTATCAGGCAAGATCTACACCTTGCTCAATGAACTGGCCTCAACACACCCTATACACCACAGAGAAATATATCTGAGTAATAAGAATCTTAAAACCCATGTATTGATATATCTCCATAAGGGAATCAAGTGTGCGCAGAGCGGCACAAACACAGCAGTGAAAATGAGCTAAACCCCATTATAGAAATAAATTTTAAAACCAAAACGCAGAAACAAT
>NW_028138612.1:0-56000 GCF_964270905.1 Leucopleurus acutus | reverse complement strand
TCCTGCCCGGAAGTCTCACTTCTGCCAGCGCTCCTCAGACTCACTCCTACTCCAGGCCCACCCCGCCCCCTGATCTGACCCACCCGCACACACGTGCCGGGCCAGGTGCCCCCACCACACCAAGCTTCTGCTGAGCCCCTGCCTGAGCGGCCAGCCGCTCTCCCGGGCCAGGTCCCCGCCAGCCCAACACCTCTCGCTCCTGCCCGCGCTCCAGCCAGACACCCCAGGTCCTTCCTCGCACCTCCCAGCACGCGGCCCACCGCCGCCCTCTCTCCATGGGCTCCTTCTGCTCCGTTCCCTAGCCCGCGTGGGGTGGCCACCGACCACGGCCACAAACACCTTCATCCCACACTGTCAGCCACCCCCAAGGCACCGGCAAGGGCGTTCAGGAAACCTGCTGCGGTGTTGCGAAGCACCCGTCTGCCCACCGGTGCTCCTTTCCACAGGGGATCCGGCGCTGTCAGAAGGCACCGCGTGTGACAGCGCCGTCGGTGCCGCCGCCGCTGTCGCCGTGGGGGAGAAGCAGTGCTGCTGGAGAGTCCAAACACCGGCGGGGGCGTTTGCTCGTGGACACAGCCTCGGCGGGGAGAGGCGCCGCCCCGGCCATTCGTGTTTGGGGCTGAGGCAAGCGTGTGAAAACGAAGACACGGGACGTCGAAGGCCTCGAGTGGGCGCGCGCCAGGGCGGCCAAAAGGTCTGGCCGGGCAGGGAGGGTGGACGTTGCCTGGCAGGGCTTGGGCTGCAGGTGCAGGGCACCGGGCGGCTGTTGTCGGGCAGGGCGCGACGCCGAGGCCGCGGAACAAGCGTGGCCTAAAAGTGGGATGTGGACGGTGTGAGGTAGAGAGGAAGAAGAAAGGCTTCCCTGACCGGGAATCGAACCCGGGCCGCGGCGGTGAGAGCGCCGAATCCTAACCACTAGACCACCAGGGAGCGTCGGGCTCTACCGCTGCTCCTGCTCGACCCATAGCAGCCGCTCGGCGCCACCTTGGCGCCAAGACCCGGCCTTTCCAAGTCCAGCCACACGCCGCCCCTGGCAATCCACGTGTCCTCCCGTCCTTCCTGCTCGCAGCACCCTCAGAACACTGCGCGCCTGCTTCTCGCACACACAAGAAGAGCCGCTAGGGCCACCGAGCTCCCTGCTCCCAGCTCTCCCTCACAGGGCCCCGGCCGGCCGGCCGGCCGCCCGCGGAGCGCGGCAAAAGGTCAGCCCGCTGCGTTGGCCGGGAATCGAACCCGGGTCAACTGCTTGGAAGGCAGCTATGCTCACCACTATACCACCAACGCTGCACAGCCCGGGCCGCCCCGAGACGCCGGCACCGGGCTCGCCCGAGCGCACTCTCGTCGCCGCTTCCTCCTCCCCCTCCTCCTCCTCCTCCTCCTTCTCTTCCGACTCCTCCTCCTTCTCTTCCTCCTTCTGCTCCCCTTTCTCTTCCTCGTCCTCCTCCTCCTCCTCAGCCGCCGCCGCCGCCGCTTGGAGCAGCCCTGCCCCGACGCCACGCCGGCCGGCAGCTCTGTGACGTCACAGACGCCACCAAGGCCCCCCGGCGCCCCACCCGCGCCAGCCCCACGAAGCTGCCCTAGACCACCCGCCCGATCGCCTCAGGGTGGCGCTCTCGCTGCCTTGCTGCTCCAGGTCCCTCGGCTCCACGCCGCGGCCCGCCCCCGCCCCCGGCGCACGCATCTTCCAGCACCCCGGCTCGCCAAAGCCCTTCTCCACCCGGCGCCTGGCCAGGCCACTTCCCGCACCGACAGGGGACGGCACTCATCCGCCTCCCACCCGTCCCGGCAGCTGGGCACCTATGCAGCTGTGCATAGCTGCGCAGCCTTGCGTCGCGACGCAAGGAGCCCACGGAGACAGCCACTTTGGGCGGGCCGCAACGTCATCGAGAGCTTGTGGTGTCCAGAGGAGGCCGTCGCTCGGCCGTGGCGACCGAGTGCCCGGCGACGAGGAAGGGCTGGAGGGCTGGAGGGCTGGAGGGGGTCGAGGGTGGGCAGGCTGGGCACGCGCTGGGGCCCTGCGCCTCGCTGGAGGACGGAGGGCACAGGGCGGACAAGCAGGGTCCTTGGGAGATAGGCGGCGGGACAGAGAGCGGCGCCAGCCACCAAAAGGGGGCGTGTTGCCTCCCCGTCGGGGAATCGAACCCCGGTCTCCCGCGTGACAGGCGGGGATACTCACCACTATACTAACGAGGACGGCGGCCACCGCCCCCGCGCCCGGACGCTCTCGGGCTGCCGGCCGACGCCTCCCCCCGCCCTCCGGCCCCCTGCCCACCACGGGCGCCCGGCACGTGCCCGAGCCGACCCAACGCCACACCAACCGCGTCCTCCAAAGCAGCAGCCCCCGACCCGACAGGGACCCGGACCCAAGTGGCGCTGAAAGCTCCCAGTGCGCGCTGCCTATTGCCTCCGACGCAGGGATCGCGCCGGGAGGAGGGGGCCCGAGACCGAAAGCAAGGCTGCGAGGAGGGGGTGGGCGCGCGCCTGGCCATGGCCGGCGAGGAGAGGCGCGGGTGGGGGCCGGCGGCAGGGGCTGGCAAGACGCGGCCCGGCTCCGTCCGGGGCCAGGGCTGGGCGAGGGCGCCAGCGCGGCGGAGCCAGGCGCGTCGTCTGGCCTTGCTCCCCGTCGGCCGCCGCGCGCCCGCTCCGTCGCTCCCCCACACGGCCGCGCGCCTGGCGCGGAGCACCGCGTCCCGCCAAGGGCACCGGGCTGCGCGTCGCGTCGGGTCCCAGCCAGCCGAGCGGCCACGCGCACGCCCAGGCCCGCCGTCAGGATGGCCGAGCGGTCTAAGGCGCTGCGTTCAGGTCGCAGTCTCCCCTGGAGGCGTGGGTTCGAATCCCACTCCTGACAAGCCAGCCTTTTGGCCCGCCCGACAGACGCACCCGGCCCTATGGCAGCGCTTTACTGCCTTCCAGTCCGTTCGCGCCTTGCACTCTTGCCGCCTCTCCAAACTGCGGCCCGGACATCCACGCCTCTCAGACGCGGGACCTTCTCAGCCACGGCCGCGGGCCTGGCAGAAACGGCCCGCTACGAACCCTCCGGCCACGGGCTTTCCGGAAAAACGCCCTCCCCGCCAGCTCCTACGCCCCTCCTACCTGCACCCACACCGGGAAGCCCTTCAGTCTTTCGCAGCACATCTTTCCTCACCTGCTGGCGGCTGCTGCTGCTGGTCTTCCTGCCTGCCTGCCTGCCTGCCTTCGCCCCTCCCCGCCACTCCCACTCCCTCACGACACCCCGCCCCCACCGCCACACGCAGAACGGCCGCGTGTGGAAAGCCCTCCACGCCTCGCCCGCCCTCCGACTTCTGCCTGGTGAACAGCGGACTCGTTCTCACAGCCCTCCTTCCACTTCCGCCAGCAGCAGCTCTCCCTCTTTCCAACATCCTGTCCTTCCCGCCAGACCCAACGGCCTGCCTGCCCATTCCATTCCCTCCACAGCCACAGCGAGGTGGCCGCCGACAGCGTCCTGACTGCCTTGTGGTGCGTGCCCTCGGTGCTTTTTCGCCTTGGGACCCTGGCCGGACCACACCTGCCTGCCTGCCTGCCTGCCTGCCTGCGTCGGAGCCGGGCGGGGGCTGAGAGGAACGTCGCTGCTCAGCCGCAGCGGCCCCGCCTCGCCTGCCCTGAGTGGGATTCGGGCGCGGGCCAGGCCGGTTCGCCTCCTGGCTTCCTCTGGCGACACCGGCAGTCTCGCGGCTCCGTGGACGGCAGAGAAAGCGCAGGACAGGCCGAGCCCGCCTGCGTCCCTCCATCCATCGGTGCTTCCGACCGCCTCGCGCCCTGGGGTCGCCAGAGTGCCCGGAGCCTCTCATTCAGGTGGCCCGTCGGCCTCCTGCTCAAATGGAGCCCATGCCCACGCGGCGAGCAGTGACCAGGGTCGGGCGGTTGGCGGCGAGCGCCGCTGGGGCAGCGGCGGGCGCCGGCGGCCATCGGTGCATGGGTGGTTCAGTGGTAGAATTCTCGCCTGCCACGCGGGAGGCCCGGGTTCGATTCCCGGCCCATGCAGACGCAGCGTCCCCTTTTGGTGCCCGCAGCCGCAAAGCGGAGCTGGGTTTCCCAGCTGCCACACTCAAGGCACCGGTCCTGCAACAGCTCGCTCACCACCGTACCTTCCCGGCCCCTGTCCTTCCCACGCAGACGCCCCCACCCCACACACACCCGGGAGCCAGGCCTCCAGGACCTGACACCTCGCGGGCTCAGCCACTCTTTCGCCCAGACCCCTTCCTTGTCCTTGTTCTCTTCCTGACCCCGACCCCGCTTGTGTCCCGCTTGTCACCGTAAGGAACACCCCACACTGGCACCCGCACAGCCCAACCTCTTCACCTTTCGCCACGTGTCCAAGCTCTCTGCCTCACTCTGCCCCCACTCCGAAAATTATACTATCTTTGCACAACCAGCAGCAAGCAAGTCGCCACCTCTGGGAGCGATACATCCCAGTTTCCTAGAGAGTCCCAAAAGCGCTCACTTGCACGAGGAGTTCCAAAGAAGTCCACACTATCATCGCAGACTACACTCTAGATTCACGTTTTGACCCTCAACAGAAACACGTTTCCAACACCGGCCCGCTCCTCCACCGCTACTGCCACCAGCACCATCAGCACGACAAACACCACCCCCTCCCCTGAACCTCTGCTCCCACCAACAGCATCAGCCCTCGGGACAGCACCCCCAGCACCACCACCTCAGCCTCCTGCCTATTCCCACAAACACCCCCCTCCCACCTCCTATCTCGCCACTTTCCCCCCCCCCGATCCTTTCCAAATCCTACGTTGTCAAGGATCCTGCCCTTGCCTCTGTCCCGTTGCCCTCTTGTTTTCCCCTTCGTCTTCTTCTCCTTTTCGTAGCAGTATGGTTGGTTTAAACATTGTGTTACTTTCAGGTGTACAGCAAAGTGATTCAGTTATATGTCCTTTTCCAGGTTATTTTCCGTTATACGTCATCACGACACATGAATACAGTTCCCTGTGCTGTACGGTAAATCCTTGTTGCTTGTGTGCTTTATGTATAGTATTTCCTCTCTGTTAATCACAGCTCCGGAATTTCCCCTGCCCTACACTTTCCCCTTGGGTAACGAACAGTGTGTTTTCTATGTCTGTGTGTCTCTCTCTCTTTGGCACATACGTTCGTTTGTAGTACTCTTTAGAGTCCCCGTATCTTTGTGCTTCTCTGCCTGACTTACGTCGCTAAGTGTAATATACTCTAGGTCCCTCCTTCTTGGTGCAAATGGCAGTATCTCACTCTTTTGTATGGCTGAGTAATATTCCACAGTACATATATATCACATCTTCCCGTGCCAGCCATTGGTTGATGGGCACTTGGGTTTTGTCCATGTCTTGGCTGTGGCCCGTAGTGCTGCTGTGAACATGGGGGTGCATGGATCTCTTCAAATGACAGTTTCTCTCCTCTGCCGATGTGTACCCACGATGGGGATTGCTGGATCATATGAGAGCCCCTATTTCACCTATTTCTTTAGTGTGTTGTTTTTATTTATGCATTTAATATTTATTTATTCATTTACTTACTTACTTATAAGAACGACTAGCTGTAATTTTGGAAGAAAACTTGATTAACAATATTGAGTTAGTTTCAGGTGCACAGCAAAGCAGATACTGTTTCCCATGTCTAATAACGTTTCAGATTGCTTTCCATGATAGCTTACTACACGATATTGAATATCGTTCCCTGTGTTATACTGGAAATCCTTGTTGCTTATGTGTTTTTTTTTGTTTGTTTGTTTTGTTTTGTTTTTGCAGTACGCGGGCCTCTCACTGCTGTGGCCTCTCCCGTTGCGGAGCACAGGCTCCGGACGCGCAGGCTCAGCGGCCATGGCTCACGGGCCCAGCCGCTCCGCGGCATGTGGGATCTTCCCGGACCGGGGCACGAACCCGTGTCCCCTGCATCGGCAGGCGGACTCTCAACCACTGCGCCACCAGGGAAGCCCCCTGCTTATGTCTTTTATGTGAAGTACGGTGTATCTGTTCATCGCAGCTCCTAATTTATGTCTCCACCCCTCCCTTTCTCCTCGGGTAACCATCAGTGTGTTTTCTCCGTCTGGGAGTCTGTTTCTCTTCTGCACATACATTCTTTTCTATTACGTTTTAGATTCCACGTATCTTTGTGCTTCTCTGTCAGACTTACTTCACCAAGTGTAATAATCTCTAGGACCATCCTTATTGTGGCAAATGGCAATATTTCATTTTCTGAAATGGCTGAGTAATACTCCACAGTACATATATACCACATCCTTTTCTCTCAGCCGACTGCTGATGGGCACATGGGTTTTTTCTGTGTCTTGGCTGTGGCACGTAGCGCAGCTACAAACACGGGGGTGCGTGGATCTCTCCAAACAACAGTTTTTCTCTTTGGCGGCTGCGTACCCACGACGGGGATTGCTGGATCATCTGATGGCTCAGTTCCTCCTATTTATTTATTTATATATTTATTTATTTACTTACTTACTTTTAAGGACTAGGACTTGTGGTTTAGGAAGAAGAGTTGATTAACCACATTGAGTTAGTTTCAGGTGTACAGCAAAGGGGATACTGTTTTCCATGTCTAATATTGTTTCAGATTGATTTCCAGTATAGGTTATTGCAGGATATTGAATATCAGTCCCTGTGTTATTCTGTAAATCCTTGCTGCTTATCTCCTTTATATGAAGTACTGTGTATCGGTTCATCGAGCTCCTAATTTATCCCTCCAGCCCTCCTTTTTCCCTCGGGTAACCATCACTGTGTTTTCCAGGTCTGTGAGCCTGTTTCTGTTTCGCACATAGATTCAGTGGTAGTACTTTTGAGATTCCACGTATCTTTGTGTTTCTCTGTCGGACATACTTCACGAAGCGTAATATTCTCGGGGAGCAGTCTTGTGGCAGCAAATGGCAATAGTTCATTCTTTTTTATTGATGGCTGAGTGATAGCTCGTACTACATAGATACGACCTCTTCTTGTACTGGCCACCCGTTGACGGGCACTTGGGTTTTTTCCATGTCTTGCCTAGCGCAAATAGTGCCGCTGTGAACATGGAGGTGCTTGTGCCTTTCTGAACTCTTGTTTCGCCATTTCCGGCTACGCACCCAGGAGTGGGATTGCTGGATCAGACGGGACCTCTCCCTTGGCCTCTTTCAACCTCAACCCCTCCTCCCCCGACCCCCGCCACCACACACACCTGAGACTGGATGGTTTCTCCCGATGAGAGGTGATGTGTGTCTCTGGGGCAGTAGAATGCCCCCACCCGATTCGGACCCCGCCTAGCCCCTGTGGCGCGCTCCGTTTCTGTTGTTCTCTTGCCCGCCTCCTACCCACCGCCCCCAGTAACAACCCATTGCTTGGCCTGACCACCTTGCCGCACAGCACACCAGTCTGGGGCGCTCACCCGCCACCCCACCGCGAAGGGGTCCTCTGCCACCATCTTCCACGCCCCACAGCCCGTTCACACACCCCGCCCTTCCCCCCAGCCTGGAGGCTCGGACCCCTCTCCCCGCCACCTGCCCCTTGTATCCCAGGCCCGACTGTCAAATGTCCTGCCCGGAAGTCTCACTTCTGCCAGCGCTCCTCAGACTCACTCCTACTCCAGGCCCACCCCGCCCCCTGATCTGACCCACCCGCACACACGTGCCGGGCCAGGTGCCCCCACCACACCAAGCTTCTGCTGAGCCCCTGCCTGAGCGGCCAGCCGCTCTCCCGGGCCAGGTCCCCGCCAGCCCAACACCTCTCGCTCCTGCCCGCGCTCCAGCCAGACACCCCAGGTCCTTCCTCGCACCTCCCAGCACGCGGCCCACCGCCGCCCTCTCTCCATGGGCTCCTTCTGCTCCGTTCCCTAGCCCGCGTGGGGTGGCCACCGACCACGGCCACAAACACCTTCATCCCACACTGTCAGCCACCCCCAAGGCACCGGCAAGGGCGTTCAGGAAACCTGCTGCGGTGTTGCGAAGCACCCGTCTGCCCACCGGTGCTCCTTTCCACAGGGGATCCGGCGCTGTCAGAAGGCACCGCGTGTGACAGCGCCGTCGGTGCCGCCGCCGCTGTCGCCGTGGGGGAGAAGCAGTGCTGCTGGAGAGTCCAAACACCGGCGGGGGCGTTTGCTCGTGGACACAGCCTCGGCGGGGAGAGGCGCCGCCCCGGCCATTCGTGTTTGGGGCTGAGGCAAGCGTGTGAAAACGAAGACACGGGACGTCGAAGGCCTCGAGTGGGCGCGCGCCAGGGCGGCCAAAAGGTCTGGCCGGGCAGGGAGGGTGGACGTTGCCTGGCAGGGCTTGGGCTGCAGGTGCAGGGCACCGGGCGGCTGTTGTCGGGCAGGGCGCGACGCCGAGGCCGCGGAACAAGCGTGGCCTAAAAGTGGGATGTGGACGGTGTGAGGTAGAGAGGAAGAAGAAAGGCTTCCCTGACCGGGAATCGAACCCGGGCCGCGGCGGTGAGAGCGCCGAATCCTAACCACTAGACCACCAGGGAGCGTCGGGCTCTACCGCTGCTCCTGCTCGACCCATAGCAGCCGCTCGGCGCCACCTTGGCGCCAAGACCCGGCCTTTCCAAGTCCAGCCACACGCCGCCCCTGGCAATCCACGTGTCCTCCCGTCCTTCCTGCTCGCAGCACCCTCAGAACACTGCGCGCCTGCTTCTCGCACACACAAGAAGAGCCGCTAGGGCCACCGAGCTCCCTGCTCCCAGCTCTCCCTCACAGGGCCCCGGCCGGCCGGCCGGCCGCCCGCGGAGCGCGGCAAAAGGTCAGCCCGCTGCGTTGGCCGGGAATCGAACCCGGGTCAACTGCTTGGAAGGCAGCTATGCTCACCACTATACCACCAACGCTGCACAGCCCGGGCCGCCCCGAGACGCCGGCACCGGGCTCGCCCGAGCGCACTCTCGTCGCCGCTTCCTCCTCCCCCTCCTCCTCCTCCTCCTCCTTCTCTTCCGACTCCTCCTCCTTCTCTTCCTCCTTCTGCTCCCCTTTCTCTTCCTCGTCCTCCTCCTCCTCCTCAGCCGCCGCCGCCGCCGCTTGGAGCAGCCCTGCCCCGACGCCACGCCGGCCGGCAGCTCTGTGACGTCACAGACGCCACCAAGGCCCCCCGGCGCCCCACCCGCGCCAGCCCCACGAAGCTGCCCTAGACCACCCGCCCGATCGCCTCAGGGTGGCGCTCTCGCTGCCTTGCTGCTCCAGGTCCCTCGGCTCCACGCCGCGGCCCGCCCCCGCCCCCGGCGCACGCATCTTCCAGCACCCCGGCTCGCCAAAGCCCTTCTCCACCCGGCGCCTGGCCAGGCCACTTCCCGCACCGACAGGGGACGGCACTCATCCGCCTCCCACCCGTCCCGGCAGCTGGGCACCTATGCAGCTGTGCATAGCTGCGCAGCCTTGCGTCGCGACGCAAGGAGCCCACGGAGACAGCCACTTTGGGCGGGCCGCAACGTCATCGAGAGCTTGTGGTGTCCAGAGGAGGCCGTCGCTCGGCCGTGGCGACCGAGTGCCCGGCGACGAGGAAGGGCTGGAGGGTTGGAGGGCTGGAGGGGGTCGAGGGTGGGCAGGCTGGGCACGCGCTGGGGCCCTGCGCCTCGCTGGAGGACGGAGGGCACAGGGCGGACAAGCAGGGTCCTTGGGAGATAGGCGGCGGGACAGAGAGCGGCGCCAGCCACCAAAAGGGGGCGTGTTGCCTCCCCGTCGGGGAATCGAACCCCGGTCTCCCGCGTGACAGGCGGGGATACTCACCACTATACTAACGAGGACGGCGGCCACCGCCCCCGCGCCCGGACGCTCTCGGGCTGCCGGCCGACGCCTCCCCCCGCCCTCCGGCCCCCTGCCCACCACGGGCGCCCGGCACGTGCCCGAGCCGACCCAACGCCACACCAACCGCGTCCTCCAAAGCAGCAGCCCCCGACCCGACAGGGACCCGGACCCAAGTGGCGCTGAAAGCTCCCAGTGCGCGCTGCCTATTGCCTCCGACGCAGGGATCGCGCCGGGAGGAGGGGGCCCGAGACCGAAAGCAAGGCTGCGAGGAGGGGGTGGGCGCGCGCCTGGCCATGGCCGGCGAGGAGAGGCGCGGGTGGGGGCCGGCGGCAGGGGCTGGCAAGACGCGGCCCGGCTCCGTCCGGGGCCAGGGCTGGGCGAGGGCGCCAGCGCGGCGGAGCCAGGCGCGTCGTCTGGCCTTGCTCCCCGTCGGCCGCCGCGCGCCCGCTCCGTCGCTCCCCCACACGGCCGCGCGCCTGGCGCGGAGCACCGCGTCCCGCCAAGGGCACCGGGCTGCGCGTCGCGTCGGGTCCCAGCCAGCCGAGCGGCCACGCGCACGCCCAGGCCCGCCGTCAGGATGGCCGAGCGGTCTAAGGCGCTGCGTTCAGGTCGCAGTCTCCCCTGGAGGCGTGGGTTCGAATCCCACTCCTGACAAGCCAGCCTTTTGGCCCGCCCGACAGACGCACCCGGCCCTATGGCAGCGCTTTACTGCCTTCCAGTCCGTTCGCGCCTTGCACTCTTGCCGCCTCTCCAAACTGCGGCCCGGACATCCACGCCTCTCAGACGCGGGACCTTCTCAGCCACGGCCGCGGGCCTGGCAGAAACGGCCCGCTACGAACCCTCCGGCCACGGGCTTTCCGGAAAAACGCCCTCCCCGCCAGCTCCTACGCCCCTCCTACCTGCACCCACACCGGGAAGCCCTTCAGTCTTTCGCAGCACATCTTTCCTCACCTGCTGGCGGCTGCTGCTGCTGGTCTTCCTGCCTGCCTGCCTGCCTGCCTTCGCCCCTCCCCGCCACTCCCACTCCCTCACGACACCCCGCCCCCACCGCCACACGCAGAACGGCCGCGTGTGGAAAGCCCTCCACGCCTCGCCCGCCCTCCGACTTCTGCCTGGTGAACAGCGGACTCGTTCTCACAGCCCTCCTTCCACTTCCGCCAGCAGCAGCTCTCCCTCTTTCCAACATCCTGTCCTTCCCGCCAGACCCAACGGCCTGCCTGCCCATTCCATTCCCTCCACAGCCACAGCGAGGTGGCCGCCGACAGCGTCCTGACTGCCTTGTGGTGCGTGCCCTCGGTGCTTTTTCGCCTTGGGACCCTGGCCGGACCACACCTGCCTGCCTGCCTGCCTGCCTGCCTGCGTCGGAGCCGGGCGGGGGCTGAGAGGAACGTCGCTGCTCAGCCGCAGCGGCCCCGCCTCGCCTGCCCTGAGTGGGATTCGGGCGCGGGCCAGGCCGGTTCGCCTCCTGGCTTCCTCTGGCGACACCGGCAGTCTCGCGGCTCCGTGGACGGCAGAGAAAGCGCAGGACAGGCCGAGCCCGCCTGCGTCCCTCCATCCATCGGTGCTTCCGACCGCCTCGCGCCCTGGGGTCGCCAGAGTGCCCGGAGCCTCTCATTCAGGTGGCCCGTCGGCCTCCTGCTCAAATGGAGCCCATGCCCACGCGGCGAGCAGTGACCAGGGTCGGGCGGTTGGCGGCGAGCGCCGCTGGGGCAGCGGCGGGCGCCGGCGGCCATCGGTGCATGGGTGGTTCAGTGGTAGAATTCTCGCCTGCCACGCGGGAGGCCCGGGTTCGATTCCCGGCCCATGCAGACGCAGCGTCCCCTTTTGGTGCCCGCAGCCGCAAAGCGGAGCTGGGTTTCCCAGCTGCCACACTCAAGGCACCGGTCCTGCAACAGCTCGCTCACCACCGTACCTTCCCGGCCCCTGTCCTTCCCACGCAGACGCCCCCACCCCACACACACCCGGGAGCCAGGCCTCCAGGACCTGACACCTCGCGGGCTCAGCCACTCTTTCGCCCAGACCCCTTCCTTGTCCTTGTTCTCTTCCTGACCCCGACCCCGCTTGTGTCCCGCTTGTCACCGTAAGGAACACCCCACACTGGCACCCGCACAGCCCAACCTCTTCACCTTTCGCCACGTGTCCAAGCTCTCTGCCTCACTCTGCCCCCACTCCGAAAATTATACTATCTTTGCACAACCAGCAGCAAGCAAGTCGCCACCTCTGGGAGCGATACATCCCAGTTTCCTAGAGAGTCCCAAAAGCGCTCACTTGCACGAGGAGTTCCAAAGAAGTCCACACTATCATCGCAGACTACACTCTAGATTCACGTTTTGACCCTCAACAGAAACACGTTTCCAACACCGGCCCGCTCCTCCACCGCTACTGCCACCAGCACCATCAGCACGACAAACACCACCCCCTCCCCTGAACCTCTGCTCCCACCAACAGCATCAGCCCTCGGGACAGCACCCCCAGCACCACCACCTCAGCCTCCTGCCTATTCCCACAAACACCCCCCTCCCACCTCCTATCTCGCCACTTTCCCCCCCCCCGATCCTTTCCAAATCCTACGTTGTCAAGGATCCTGCCCTTGCCTCTGTCCCGTTGCCCTCTTGTTTTCCCCTTCGTCTTCTTCTCCTTTTCGTAGCAGTATGGTTGGTTTAAACATTGTGTTACTTTCAGGTGTACAGCAAAGTGATTCAGTTATATGTCCTTTTCCAGGTTATTTTCCGTTATACGTCATCACGACACATGAATACAGTTCCCTGTGCTGTACGGTAAATCCTTGTTGCTTGTGTGCTTTATGTATAGTATTTCCTCTCTGTTAATCACAGCTCCGGAATTTCCCCTGCCCTACACTTTCCCCTTGGGTAACGAACAGTGTGTTTTCTATGTCTGTGTGTCTCTCTCTCTTTGGCACATACGTTCGTTTGTAGTACTCTTTAGAGTCCCCGTATCTTTGTGCTTCTCTGCCTGACTTACGTCGCTAAGTGTAATATACTCTAGGTCCCTCCTTCTTGGTGCAAATGGCAGTATCTCACTCTTTTGTATGGCTGAGTAATATTCCACAGTACATATATATCACATCTTCCCGTGCCAGCCATTGGTTGATGGGCACTTGGGTTTTGTCCATGTCTTGGCTGTGGCCCGTAGTGCTGCTGTGAACATGGGGGTGCATGGATCTCTTCAAATGACAGTTTCTCTCCTCTGCCGATGTGTACCCACGATGGGGATTGCTGGATCATATGAGAGCCCCTATTTCACCTATTTCTTTAGTGTGTTGTTTTTATTTATGCATTTAATATTTATTTATTCATTTACTTACTTACTTATAAGAACGACTAGCTGTAATTTTGGAAGAAAACTTGATTAACAATATTGAGTTAGTTTCAGGTGCACAGCAAAGCAGATACTGTTTCCCATGTCTAATAACGTTTCAGATTGCTTTCCATGATAGCTTACTACACGATATTGAATATCGTTCCCTGTGTTATACTGGAAATCCTTGTTGCTTATGTGTTTTTTTTTGTTTGTTTGTTTTGTTTTGTTTTTGCAGTACGCGGGCCTCTCACTGCTGTGGCCTCTCCCGTTGCGGAGCACAGGCTCCGGACGCGCAGGCTCAGCGGCCATGGCTCACGGGCCCAGCCGCTCCGCGGCATGTGGGATCTTCCCGGACCGGGGCACGAACCCGTGTCCCCTGCATCGGCAGGCGGACTCTCAACCACTGCGCCACCAGGGAAGCCCCCTGCTTATGTCTTTTATGTGAAGTACGGTGTATCTGTTCATCGCAGCTCCTAATTTATGTCTCCACCCCTCCCTTTCTCCTCGGGTAACCATCAGTGTGTTTTCTCCGTCTGGGAGTCTGTTTCTCTTCTGCACATACATTCTTTTCTATTACGTTTTAGATTCCACGTATCTTTGTGCTTCTCTGTCAGACTTACTTCACCAAGTGTAATAATCTCTAGGACCATCCTTATTGTGGCAAATGGCAATATTTCATTTTCTGAAATGGCTGAGTAATACTCCACAGTACATATATACCACATCCTTTTCTCTCAGCCGACTGCTGATGGGCACATGGGTTTTTTCTGTGTCTTGGCTGTGGCACGTAGCGCAGCTACAAACACGGGGGTGCGTGGATCTCTCCAAACAACAGTTTTTCTCTTTGGCGGCTGCGTACCCACGACGGGGATTGCTGGATCATCTGATGGCTCAGTTCCTCCTATTTATTTATTTATATATTTATTTATTTACTTACTTACTTTTAAGGACTAGGACTTGTGGTTTAGGAAGAAGAGTTGATTAACCACATTGAGTTAGTTTCAGGTGTACAGCAAAGGGGATACTGTTTTCCATGTCTAATATTGTTTCAGATTGATTTCCAGTATAGGTTATTGCAGGATATTGAATATCAGTCCCTGTGTTATTCTGTAAATCCTTGCTGCTTATCTCCTTTATATGAAGTACTGTGTATCGGTTCATCGAGCTCCTAATTTATCCCTCCAGCCCTCCTTTTTCCCTCGGGTAACCATCACTGTGTTTTCCAGGTCTGTGAGCCTGTTTCTGTTTCGCACATAGATTCAGTGGTAGTACTTTTGAGATTCCACGTATCTTTGTGTTTCTCTGTCGGACATACTTCACGAAGCGTAATATTCTCGGGGAGCAGTCTTGTGGCAGCAAATGGCAATAGTTCATTCTTTTTTATTGATGGCTGAGTGATAGCTCGTACTACATAGATACGACCTCTTCTTGTACTGGCCACCCGTTGACGGGCACTTGGGTTTTTTCCATGTCTTGCCTAGCGCAAATAGTGCCGCTGTGAACATGGAGGTGCTTGTGCCTTTCTGAACTCTTGTTTCGCCATTTCCGGCTACGCACCCAGGAGTGGGATTGCTGGATCAGACGGGACCTCTCCCTTGGCCTCTTTCAACCTCAACCCCTCCTCCCCCGACCCCCGCCACCACACACACCTGAGACTGGATGGTTTCTCCCGATGAGAGGTGATGTGTGTCTCTGGGGCAGTAGAATGCCCCCACCCGATTCGGACCCCGCCTAGCCCCTGTGGCGCGCTCCGTTTCTGTTGTTCTCTTGCCCGCCTCCTACCCACCGCCCCCAGTAACAACCCATTGCTTGGCCTGACCACCTTGCCGCACAGCACACCAGTCTGGGGCGCTCACCCGCCACCCCACCGCGAAGGGGTCCTCTGCCACCATCTTCCACGCCCCACAGCCCGTTCACACACCCCGCCCTTCCCCCCAGCCTGGAGGCTCGGACCCCTCTCCCCGCCACCTGCCCCTTGTATCCCAGGCCCGACTGTCAAATGTCCTGCCCGGAAGTCTCACTTCTGCCAGCGCTCCTCAGACTCACTCCTACTCCAGGCCCACCCCGCCCCCTGATCTGACCCACCCGCACACACGTGCCGGGCCAGGTGCCCCCACCACACCAAGCTTCTGCTGAGCCCCTGCCTGAGCGGCCAGCCGCTCTCCCGGGCCAGGTCCCCGCCAGCCCAACACCTCTCGCTCCTGCCCGCGCTCCAGCCAGACACCCCAGGTCCTTCCTCGCACCTCCCAGCACGCGGCCCACCGCCGCCCTCTCTCCATGGGCTCCTTCTGCTCCGTTCCCTAGCCCGCGTGGGGTGGCCACCGACCACGGCCACAAACACCTTCATCCCACACTGTCAGCCACCCCCAAGGCACCGGCAAGGGCGTTCAGGAAACCTGCTGCGGTGTTGCGAAGCACCCGTCTGCCCACCGGTGCTCCTTTCCACAGGGGATCCGGCGCTGTCAGAAGGCACCGCGTGTGACAGCGCCGTCGGTGCCGCCGCCGCTGTCGCCGTGGGGGAGAAGCAGTGCTGCTGGAGAGTCCAAACACCGGCGGGGGCGTTTGCTCGTGGACACAGCCTCGGCGGGGAGAGGCGCCGCCCCGGCCATTCGTGTTTGGGGCTGAGGCAAGCGTGTGAAAACGAAGACACGGGACGTCGAAGGCCTCGAGTGGGCGCGCGCCAGGGCGGCCAAAAGGTCTGGCCGGGCAGGGAGGGTGGACGTTGCCTGGCAGGGCTTGGGCTGCAGGTGCAGGGCACCGGGCGGCTGTTGTCGGGCAGGGCGCGACGCCGAGGCCGCGGAGCAAGCGTGGCCTAAAAGTGGGATGTGGACGGTGTGAGGTAGAGAGGAAGAAGAAAGGCTTCCCTGGCCGGGAATCGAACCCGGGCCGCGGCGGTGAGAGCGCCGAATCCTAACCACTAGACCACCAGGGAGCGTCGGGCTCTACCGCTGCTCCTGCTCGACCCATAGCAGCCGCTCGGCGCCACCTTGGCGCCAAGACCCGGCCTTTCCAAGTCCAGCCACACGCCGCCCCTGGCAATCCACGTGTCCTCCCGTCCTTCCTGCTCGCAGCACCCTCAGAACACTGCGCGCCTGCTTCTCGCACACACAAGAAGAGCCGCTAGGGCCACCGAGCTCCCTGCTCCCAGCTCTCCCTCACAGGGCCCCGGCCGGCCGGCCGGCCGCCCGCGGAGCGCGGCAAAAGGTCAGCCCGCTGCGTTGGCCGGGAATCGAACCCGGGTCAACTGCTTGGAAGGCAGCTATGCTCACCACTATACCACCAACGCTGCACAGCCCGGGCCGCCCCGAGACGCCGGCACCGGGCTCGCCCGAGCGCACTCTCGTCGCCGCTTCCTCCTCCCCCTCCTCCTCCTCCTCCTCCTTCTCTTCCGACTCCTCCTCCTTCTCTTCCTCCTTCTGCTCCCCTTTCTCTTCCTCGTCCTCCTCCTCCTCCTCAGCCGCCGCCGCCGCC
This sequence comes from Leucopleurus acutus, assembly GCF_964270905.1. NCBI lineage: Eukaryota > Metazoa > Chordata > Mammalia > Artiodactyla > Delphinidae > Leucopleurus > Leucopleurus acutus. Next base: position 39,497 of record NW_028138612.1, on the reverse strand, counting down.
GCTTGGAGCAGCCCTGCCCCGACGCCACGCCGGCCGGCAGCTCTGTGACGTCACAGACGCCACCAAGGCCCCCCGGCGCCCCACCCGCGCCAGCCCCACGAAGCTGCCCTAGACCACCCGCCCGATCGCCTCAGGGTGGCGCTCTCGCTGCCTTGCTGCTCCAGGTCCCTCGGCTCCACGCCGCGGCCCGCCCCCGCCCCCGGCGCACGCATCTTCCAGCACCCCGGCTCGCCAAAGCCCTTCTCCACCCGGCGCCTGGCCAGGCCACTTCCCGCACCGACAGGGGACGGCACTCATCCGCCTCCCACCCGTCCCGGCAGCTGGGCACCTATGCAGCTGTGCATAGCTGCGCAGCCTTGCGTCGCGACGCAAGGAGCCCACGGAGACAGCCACTTTGGGCGGGCCGCAACGTCATCGAGAGCTTGTGGTGTCCAGAGGAGGCCGTCGCTCGGCCGTGGCGACCGAGTGCCCGGCGACGAGGAAGGGCTGGAGGGTTGGAGGGCTGGAGGGGGTCGAGGGTGGGCAGGCTGGGCACGCGCTGGGGCCCTGCGCCTCGCTGGAGGACGGAGGGCACAGGGCGGACAAGCAGGGTCCTTGGGAGATAGGCGGCGGGACAGAGAGCGGCGCCAGCCACCAAAAGGGGGCGTGTTGCCTCCCCGTCGGGGAATCGAACCCCGGTCTCCCGCGTGACAGGCGGGGATACTCACCACTATACTAACGAGGACGGCGGCCACCGCCCCCGCGCCCGGACGCTCTCGGGCTGCCGGCCGACGCCTCCCCCCGCCCTCCGGCCCCCTGCCCACCACGGGCGCCCGGCACGTGCCCGAGCCGACCCAACGCCACACCAACCGCGTCCTCCAAAGCAGCAGCCCCCGACCCGACAGGGACCCGGACCCAAGTGGCGCTGAAAGCTCCCAGTGCGCGCTGCCTATTGCCTCCGACGCAGGGATCGCGCCGGGAGGAGGGGGCCCGAGACCGAAAGCAAGGCTGCGAGGAGGGGGTGGGCGCGCGCCTGGCCATGGCCGGCGAGGAGAGGCGCGGGTGGGGGCCGGCGGCAGGGGCTGGCAAGACGCGGCCCGGCTCCGTCCGGGGCCAGGGCTGGGCGAGGGCGCCAGCGCGGCGGAGCCAGGCGCGTCGTCTGGCCTTGCTCCCCGTCGGCCGCCGCGCGCCCGCTCCGTCGCTCCCCCACACGGCCGCGCGCCTGGCGCGGAGCACCGCGTCCCGCCAAGGGCACCGGGCTGCGCGTCGCGTCGGGTCCCAGCCAGCCGAGCGGCCACGCGCACGCCCAGGCCCGCCGTCAGGATGGCCGAGCGGTCTAAGGCGCTGCGTTCAGGTCGCAGTCTCCCCTGGAGGCGTGGGTTCGAATCCCACTCCTGACAAGCCAGCCTTTTGGCCCGCCCGACAGACGCACCCGGCCCTATGGCAGCGCTTTACTGCCTTCCAGTCCGTTCGCGCCTTGCACTCTTGCCGCCTCTCCAAACTGCGGCCCGGACATCCACGCCTCTCAGACGCGGGACCTTCTCAGCCACGGCCGCGGGCCTGGCAGAAACGGCCCGCTACGAACCCTCCGGCCACGGGCTTTCCGGAAAAACGCCCTCCCCGCCAGCTCCTACGCCCCTCCTACCTGCACCCACACCGGGAAGCCCTTCAGTCTTTCGCAGCACATCTTTCCTCACCTGCTGGCGGCTGCTGCTGCTGGTCTTCCTGCCTGCCTGCCTGCCTGCCTTCGCCCCTCCCCGCCACTCCCACTCCCTCACGACACCCCGCCCCCACCGCCACACGCAGAACGGCCGCGTGTGGAAAGCCCTCCACGCCTCGCCCGCCCTCCGACTTCTGCCTGGTGAACAGCGGACTCGTTCTCACAGCCTTCCTTCCACTTCCGCCAGCAGCAGCTCTCCCTCTTTCCAACATCCTGTCCTTCCCGCCAGACCCAACGGCCTGCCTGCCCATTCCATTCCCTCCACAGCCACAGCGAGGTGGCCGCCGACAGCGTCCTGACTGCCTTGTGGTGCGTGCCCTCGGTGCTTTTTCGCCTTGGGACCCTGGCCGGACCACACCTGCCTGCCTGCCTGCCTGCCTGCCTGCGTCGGAGCCGGGCGGGGGCTGAGAGGAACGTCGCTGCTCAGCCGCAGCGGCCCCGCCTCGCCTGCCCTGAGTGGGATTCGGGCGCGGGCCAGGCCGGTTCGCCTCCTGGCTTCCTCTGGCGACACCGGCAGTCTCGCGGCTCCGTGGACGGCAGAGAAAGCGCAGGACAGGCCGAGCCCGCCTGCGTCCCTCCATCCATCGGTGCTTCCGACCGCCTCGCGCCCTGGGGTCGCCAGAGTGCCCGGAGCCTCTCATTCAGGTGGCCCGTCGGCCTCCTGCTCAAATGGAGCCCATGCCCACGCGGCGAGCAGTGACCAGGGTCGGGCGGTTGGCGGCGAGCGCCGCTGGGGCAGCGGCGGGCGCCGGCGGCCATCGGTGCATGGGTGGTTCAGTGGTAGAATTCTCGCCTGCCACGCGGGAGGCCCGGGTTCGATTCCCGGCCCATGCAGACGCAGCGTCCCCTTTTGGTGCCCGCAGCCGCAAAGCGGAGCTGGGTTTCCCAGCTGCCACACTCAAGGCACCGGTCCTGCAACAGCTCGCTCACCACCGTACCTTCCCGGCCCCTGTCCTTCCCACGCAGACGCCCCCACCCCACACACACCCGGGAGCCAGGCCTCCAGGACCTGACACCTCGCGGGCTCAGCCACTCTTTCGCCCAGACCCCTTCCTTGTCCTTGTTCTCTTCCTGACCCCGACCCCGCTTGTGTCCCGCTTGTCACCGTAAGGAACACCCCACACTGGCACCCGCACAGCCCAACCTCTTCACCTTTCGCCACGTGTCCAAGCTCTCTGCCTCACTCTGCCCCCACTCCGAAAATTATACTATCTTTGCACAACCAGCAGCAAGCAAGTCGCCACCTCTGGGAGCGATACATCCCAGTTTCCTAGAGAGTCCCAAAAGCGCTCACTTGCACGAGGAGTTCCAAAGAAGTCCACACTATCATCGCAGACTACACTCTAGATTCACGTTTTGACCCTCAACAGAAACACGTTTCCAACACCGGCCCGCTCCTCCACCGCTACTGCCACCAGCACCATCAGCACGACAAACACCACCCCCTCCCCTGAACCTCTGCTCCCACCAACAGCATCAGCCCTCGGGACAGCACCCCCACCTCAGCCTCCTGCCTATTCCCACAAACACCCCCCTCCCACCTCCTATCTCGCCACTTTCCCCTCCCCCCCGATCCTTTCCAAATCCTACGTTGTCAAGGATCCTGCCCTTGCCTCTGTCCCGTTGCCCTCTTGTTTTCCCCTTCGTCTTCTTCTCCTTTTCGTAGCAGTATGGTTGGTTTAAACATTGTGTTACTTTCAGGTGTACAGCAAAGTGATTCAGTTATATGTCCTTTTCCAGGTTATTTTCCGTTATACGTCATCACGACACATGAATACAGTTCCCTGTGCTGTACGGTAAATCCTTGTTGCTTGTGTGCTTTATGTATAGTATTTCCTCTCTGTTAATCACAGCTCCGGAATTTCCCCTGCCCTACACTTTCCCCTTGGGTAACGAACAGTGTGTTTTCTATGTCTGTGTGTCTCTCTCTCTTTGGCACATACGTTCGTTTGTAGTACTCTTTAGAGTCCCCGTATCTTTGTGCTTCTCTGCCTGACTTACGTCGCTAAGTGTAATATACTCTAGGTCCCTCCTTCTTGGTGCAAATGGCAGTATCTCACTCTTTTGTATGGCTGAGTAATATTCCACAGTACATATATATCACGTCTTCCCGTGCCAGCCATCGGTTGATGGGCACTTGGGTTTTGTCCATGTCTTGGCTGTGGTCCGTAGTGCTGCTGTGAACATGGGGGTGCATGGATCTCTTCAAATGACAGTTTCTCTCCTCTGCCGATGTGTACCCACGATGGGGATTGCTGGATCATATGAGAGCCCCTATTTCACCTATTTCTTTAGTGTGTTGTTTTTATTTATGCATTTAATATTTATTTATTCATTTACTTACTTACTTATAAGAACGACTAGCTGTAATTTTGGAAGAAAACTTGATTAACAATATTGAGTTAGTTTCAGGTGCACAGCAAAGCAGATACTGTTTCCCATGTCTAATAACGTTTCAGATTGCTTTCCATGATAGCTTACTACACGATATTGAATATCGTTCCCTGTGTTATACTGGAAATCCTTGTTGCTTATGTGTTTTTTTTGTTTTGTTTTGTTTTGTTTTGTTTTTGCAGTACGCGGGCCTCTCACTGCTGTGGCCTCTCCCGTTGCGGAGCACAGGCTCCGGACGCGCAGGCTCAGCGGCCATGGCTCACGGGCCCAGCCGCTCCGCGGCATGTGGGATCTTCCCGGACCGGGGCACGAACCCGTGTCCCCTGCATCGGCAGGCGGACTCTCAACCACTGCGCCACCAGGGAAGCCCCCTGCTTATGTCTTTTATGTGAAGTACGGTGTATCTGTTCATCGCAGCTCCTAATTTATGTCTCCACCCCTCCCTTTCTCCTCGGGTAACCATCAGTGTGTTTTCTCCGTCTGGGAGTCTGTTTCTCTTCTGCACATACATTCTTTTCTATTACGTTTTAGATTCCACGTATCTTTGTGCTTCTCTGTCAGACTTACTTCACCAAGTGTAATAATCTCTAGGACCATCCTTATTGTGGCAAATGGCAATATTTCATTTTCTGAAATGGCTGAGTAATACTCCACAGTACATATATACCACATCCTTTTCTCTCAGCCGACTGCTGATGGGCACATGGGTTTTTTCTGTGTCTTGGCTGTGGCACGTAGCGCAGCTACAAACACGGGGGTGCGTGGATCTCTCCAAACAACAGTTTTTCTCTTTGGCGGCTGCGTACCCACGACGGGGATTGCTGGATCATCTGATGGCTCAGTTCCTCCTATTTATTTATTTATATATTTATTTATTTACTTACTTACTTTTAAGGACTAGGACTTGTGGTTTAGGAAGAAGAGTTGATTAACCACATTGAGTTAGTTTCAGGTGTACAGCAAAGGGGATACTGTTTTCCATGTCTAATATTGTTTCAGATTGATTTCCAGTATAGGTTATTGCAGGATATTGAATATCAGTCCCTGTGTTATTCTGTAAATCCTTGCTGCTTATCTCCTTTATATGAAGTACTGTGTATCGGTTCATCGAGCTCCTAATTTATCCCTCCAGCCCTCCTTTTTCCCTCGGGTAACCATCACTGTGTTTTCCAGGTCTGTGAGCCTGTTTCTGTTTCGCACATAGATTCAGTGGTAGTACTTTTGAGATTCCACGTATCTTTGTGTTTCTCTGTCGGACATACTTCACGAAGCGTAATATTCTCGGGGAGCAGTCTTGTGGCAGCAAATGGCAATAGTTCATTCTTTTTTATTGATGGCTGAGTGATAGCTCGTACTACATAGATACGACCTCTTCTTGTACTGGCCACCCGTTGACGGGCACTTGGGTTTTTTCCATGTCTTGCCTAGCGCAAATAGTGCCGCTGTGAACATGGAGGTGCTTGTGCCTTTCTGAACTCTTGTTTCGCCATTTCCGGCTACGCACCCAGGAGTGGGATTGCTGGATCAGACGGGACCTCTCCCTTGGCCTCTTTCAACCTCAACCCCTCCTCCCCCGACCCCCGCCACCACACACACCTGAGACTGGATGGTTTCTCCCGATGAGAGGTGATGTGTGTCTCTGGGGCAGTAGAATGCCCCCACCCGATTCGGACCCCGCCTAGCCCCTGTGGCGCGCTCCGTTTCTGTTGTTCTCTTGCCCGCCTCCTACCCACCGCCCCCAGTAACAACCCATTGCTTGGCCTGACCACCTTGCCGCACAGCACACCAGTCTGGGGCGCTCACCCGCCACCCCACCGCGAAGGGGTCCTCTGCCACCATCTTCCACGCCCCACAGCCCGTTCACACACCCCGCCCTTCCCCCCAGCCTGGAGGCTCGGACCCCTCTCCCCGCCACCTGCCCCTTGTATCCCAGGCCCGACTGTCAAATGTCCTGCCCGGAAGTCTCACTTCTGCCAGCGCTCCTCAGACTCACTCCTACTCCAGGCCCACCCCGCCCCCTGATCTGACCCACCCGCACACACGTGCCGGGCCAGGTGCCCCCACCACACCAAGCTTCTGCTGAGCCCCTGCCTGAGCGGCCAGCCGCTCTCCCGGGCCAGGTCCCCGCCAGCCCAACACCTCTCGCTCCTGCCCGCGCTCCAGCCAGACACCCCAGGTCCTTCCTCGCACCTCCCAGCACGCGGCCCACCGCCGCCCTCTCTCCATGGGCTCCTTCTGCTCCGTTCCCTAGCCCGCGTGGGGTGGCCACCGACCACGGCCACAAACACCTTCATCCCACACTGTCAGCCACCCCCAAGGCACCGGCAAGGGCGTTCAGGAAACCTGCTGCGGTGTTGCGAAGCACCCGTCTGCCCACCGGTGCTCCTTTCCACAGGGGATCCGGCGCTGTCAGAAGGCACCGCGTGTGACAGCGCCGTCGGTGCCGCCGCCGCTGTCGCCGTGGGGGAGAAGCAGTGCTGCTGGAGAGTCCAAACACCGGCGGGGGCGTTTGCTCGTGGACACAGCCTCGGCGGGGAGAGGCGCCGCCCCGGCCATTCGTGTTTGGGGCTGAGGCAAGCGTGTGAAAACGAAGACACGGGACGTCGAAGGCCTCGAGTGGGCGCGCGCCAGGGCGGCCAAAAGGTCTGGCCGGGCAGGGAGGGTGGACGTTGCCTGGCAGGGCTTGGGCTGCAGGTGCAGGGCACCGGGCGGCTGTTGTCGGGCAGGGCGCGACGCCGAGGCCGCGGAGCAAGCGTGGCCTAAAAGTGGGATGTGGACGGTGTGAGGTAGAGAGGAAGAAGAAAGGCTTCCCTGACCGGGAATCGAACCCGGGCCGCGGCGGTGAGAGCGCCGAATCCTAACCACTAGACCACCAGGGAGCGTCGGGCTCTACCGCTGCTCCTGCTCGACCCATAGCAGCCGCTCGGCGCCACCTTGGCGCCAAGACCCGGCCTTTCCAAGTCCAGCCACACGCCGCCCCTGGCAATCCACGTGTCCTCCCGTCCTTCCAGCTCGCAGCACCCTCAGAACACTGCGCGCCTGCTTCTCGCACACACAAGAAGAGCCGCTAGGGCCACCGAGCTCCCTGCTCCCAGCTCTCCCTCACAGGGCCCCGGCCGGCCGCCCGCCCGCCCGCGGAGCGCGGCAAAAGGTCAGCCCGCTGCGTTGGCCGGGAATCGAACCCGGGTCAACTGCTTGGAAGGCAGCTATGCTCACCACTATACCACCAACGCTGCACAGCCCGGGCCGCCCCGAGACGCCGGCACCGGGCTCGCCCGAGCGCACTCTCGTCGCCGCTTCCTCCTCCCCCTCCTCCTCCTCCTCCTCCTTCTCTTCCGACTCCTCCTCCTTCTCTTCCTCCTTCTGCTCCCCTTTCTCTTCCTCGTCCTCCTCCTCCTCCTCAGCCGCCGCCGCCGCCGCTTGGAGCAGCCCTGCCCCGACGCCACGCCGGCCGGCAGCTCTGTGACGTCACAGACGCCACCAAGGCCCCCCGGCGCCCCACCCGCGCCAGCCCCACGAAGCTGCCCTAGACCACCCGCCCGATCGCCTCAGGGTGGCGCTCTCGCTGCCTTGCTGCTCCAGGTCCCTCGGCTCCACGCCGCGGCCCGCCCCCGCCCCCGGCGCACGCATCTTCCAGCACCCCGGCTCGCCAAAGCCCTTCTCCACCCGGCGCCTGGCCAGGCCACTTCCCGCACCGACAGGGGACGGCACTCATCCGCCTCCCACCCGTCCCGGCAGCTGGGCACCTATGCAGCTGTGCATAGCTGCGCAGCCTTGCGTCGCGACGCAAGGAGCCCACGGAGACAGCCACTTTGGGCGGGCCGCAACGTCATCGAGAGCTTGTGGTGTCCAGAGGAGGCCGTCGCTCGGCCGTGGCGACCGAGTGCCCGGCGACGAGGAAGGGCTGGAGGGTTGGAGGGCTGGAGGGGGTCGAGGGTGGGCAGGCTGGGCACGCGCTGGGGCCCTGCGCCTCGCTGGAGGACGGAGGGCACAGGGCGGACAAGCAGGGTCCTTGGGAGATAGGCGGCGGGACAGAGAGCGGCGCCAGCCACCAAAAGGGGGCGTGTTGCCTCCCCGTCGGGGAATCGAACCCCGGTCTCCCGCGTGACAGGCGGGGATACTCACCACTATACTAACGAGGACGGCGGCCACCGCCCCCGCGCCCGGACGCTCTCGGGCTGCCGGCCGACGCCTCCCCCCGCCCTCCGGCCCCCTGCCCACCACGGGCGCCCGGCACGTGCCCGAGCCGACCCAACGCCACACCAACCGCGTCCTCCAAAGCAGCAGCCCCCGACCCGACAGGGACCCGGACCCAAGTGGCGCTGAAAGCTCCCAGTGCGCGCTGCCTATTGCCTCCGACGCAGGGATCGCGCCGGGAGGAGGGGGCCCGAGACCGAAAGCAAGGCTGCGAGGAGGGGGTGGGCGCGCGCCTGGCCATGGCCGGCGAGGAGAGGCGCGGGTGGGGGCCGGCGGCAGGGGCTGGCAAGACGCGGCCCGGCTCCGTCCGGGGCCAGGGCTGGGCGAGGGCGCCAGCGCGGCGGAGCCAGGCGCGTCGTCTGGCCTTGCTCCCCGTCGGCCGCCGCGCGCCCGCTCCGTCGCTCCCCCACACGGCCGCGCGCCTGGCGCGGAGCACCGCGTCCCGCCAAGGGCACCGGGCTGCGCGTCGCGTCGGGTCCCAGCCAGCCGAGCGGCCACGCGCACGCCCAGGCCCGCCGTCAGGATGGCCGAGCGGTCTAAGGCGCTGCGTTCAGGTCGCAGTCTCCCCTGGAGGCGTGGGTTCGAATCCCACTCCTGACAAGCCAGCCTTTTGGCCCGCCCGACAGACGCACCCGGCCCTATGGCAGCGCTTTACTGCCTTCCAGTCCGTTCGCGCCTTGCACTCTTGCCGCCTCTCCAAACTGCGGCCCGGACATCCACGCCTCTCAGACGCGGGACCTTCTCAGCCACGGCCGCGGGCCTGGCAGAAACGGCCCGCTACGAACCCTCCGGCCACGGGCTTTCCGGAAAAACGCCCTCCCCGCCAGCTCCTACGCCCCTCCTACCTGCACCCACACCGGGAAGCCCTTCAGTCTTTCGCAGCACATCTTTCCTCACCTGCTGGCGGCTGCTGCTGCTGGTCTTCCTGCCTGCCTGCCTGCCTGCCTTCGCCCCTCCCCGCCACTCCCACTCCCTCACGACACCCCGCCCCCACCGCCACACGCAGAACGGCCGCGTGTGGAAAGCCCTCCACGCCTCGCCCGCCCTCCGACTTCTGCCTGGTGAACAGCGGACTCGTTCTCACAGCCCTCCTTCCACTTCCGCCAGCAGCAGCTCTCCCTCTTTCCAACATCCTGTCCTTCCCGCCAGACCCAACGGCCTGCCTGCCCGTTCCATTCCCTCCACAGCCACAGCGAGGTGGCCGCCGACAGCGTCCTGACTGCCTTGTGGTGCGTGCCCTCGGTGCTTTTTCGCCTTGGGACCCTGGCCGGACCACACCTGCCTGCCTGCCTGCCTGCCTGCCTGCGTCGGAGCCGGGCGGGGGCTGAGAGGAACGTCGCTGCTCAGCCGCAGCGGCCCCGCCTCGCCTGCCCTGAGTGGGATTCGGGCGCGGGCCAGGCCGGTTCGCCTCCTGGCTTCCTCTGGCGACACCGGCAGTCTCGCGGCTCCGTGGACGGCAGAGAAAGCGCAGGACAGGCCGAGCCCGCCTGCGTCCCTCCATCCATCGGTGCTTCCGACCGCCTCGCGCCCTGGGGTCGCCAGAGTGCCCGGAGCCTCTCATTCAGGTGGCCCGTCGGCCTCCTGCTCAAATGGAGCCCATGCCCACGCGGCGAGCAGTGACCAGGGTCGGGCGGTTGGCGGCGAGCGCCGCTGGGGCAGCGGCGGGCGCCGGCGGCCATCGGTGCATGGGTGGTTCAGTGGTAGAATTCTCGCCTGCCACGCGGGAGGCCCGGGTTCGATTCCCGGCCCATGCAGACGCAGCGTCCCCTTTTGGTGCCCGCAGCCCCAAAGCGGAGCTGGGTTTCCCAGCTGCCACACTCAAGGCACCGGTCCTGCAACAGCTCGCTCACCACCGTACCTTCCCGGCCCCTGTCCTTCCCACGCAGACGCCCCCACCCCACACACACCCGGGAGCCAGGCCTCCAGGACCTGACACCTCGCGGGCTCAGCCACTCTTTCGCCCAGACCCCTTCCTTGTCCTTGTTCTCTTCCTGACCCCGACCCCGCTTGTGTCCCGCTTGTCACCGTAAGGAACACCCCACACTGGCACCCGCACAGCCCAACCTCTTCACCTTTCGCCACGTGTCCAAGCTCTCTGCCTCACTCTGCCCCCACTCCGAAAATTATACTATCTTTGCACAACCAGCAGCAAGCAAGTCGCCACCTCTGGGAGCGATACATCCCAGTTTCCTAGAGAGTCCCAAAAGCGCTCACTTGCACGAGGAGTTCCAAAGAAGTCCACACTATCATCGCAGACTACACTCTAGATTCACGTTTTGACCCTCAACAGAAACACGTTTCCAACACCGGCCCGCTCCTCCACCGCTACTGCCACCAGCACCATCAGCACGACAAACACCACCCCCTCCCCTGAACCTCTGCTCCCACCAACAGCATCAGCCCTCGGGACAGCACCCCCACCTCAGCCTCCTGCCTATTCCCACAAACACCCCCCTCCCACCTCCTATCTCGCCACTTTCCCCCCCCCCCCGATCCTTTCCAAATCCTACGTTGTCAAGGATCCTGCCCTTGCCTCTGTCCCGTTGCCCTCTTGTTTTCCCCTTCGTCTTCTTCTCCTTTTCGTAGCAGTATGGTTGGTTTAAACATTGTGTTACTTTCAGGTGTACAGCAAAGTGATTCAGTTATATGTCCTTTTCCAGGTTATTTTCCGTTATACGTCATCACGACACATGAATACAGTTCCCTGTGCTGTACGGTAAATCCTTGTTGCTTGTGTGCTTTATGTATAGTATTTCCTCTCTGTTAATCACAGCTCCGGAATTTCCCCTGCCCTACACTTTCCCCTTGGGTAACGAACAGTGTGTTTTCTATGTCTGTGTGTCTCTCTCTCTTTGGCACATACGTTCGTTTGTAGTACTCTTTAGAGTCCCCGTATCTTTGTGCTTCTCTGCCTGACTTACGTCGCTAAGTGTAATATACTCTAGGTCCCTCCTTCTTGGTGCAAATGGCAGTATCTCACTCTTTTGTATGGCTGAGTAATATTCCACAGTACATATATATCACGTCTTCCCGTGCCAGCCATCGGTTGATGGGCACTTGGGTTTCGTCCATGTCTTGGCTGTGGCCCGTAGTGCTGCTGTGAACATGGGGGTGCATGGATCTCTTCAAATGACAGTTTCTCTCCTCTGCCGATGTGTACCCACGATGGGGATTGCTGGATCATATGAGAGCCCCTATTTCACCTATTTCTTTAGTGTGTTGTTTTTATTTATGCATTTAATATTTATTTATTCATTTACTTACTTACTTATAAGAACGACTAGCTGTAATTTTGGAAGAAAACTTGATTAACAATATTGAGTTAGTTTCAGGTGCACAGCAAAGCAGATACTGTTTCCCATGTCTAATAACGTTTCAGATTGCTTTCCATGATAGCTTACTACACGATATTGAATATCGTTCCCTGTGTTATACTGGAAATCCTTGTTGCTTATGTGTTTTTTTTGTTTTGTTTTGTTTTGTTTTGTTTTTGCAGTACGCGGGCCTCTCACTGCTGTGGCCTCTCCCGTTGCGGAGCACAGGCTCCGGACGCGCAGGCTCAGCGGCCATGGCTCACGGGCCCAGCCGCTCCGCGGCATGTGGGATCTTCCCGGACCGGGGCACGAACCCGTGTCCCCTGCATCGGCAGGCGGACTCTCAACCACTGCGCCACCAGGGAAGCCCCCTGCTTATGTCTTTTATGTGAAGTACGGTGTATCTGTTCATCGCAGCTCCTAATTTATGTCTCCACCCCTCCCTTTCTCCTCGGGTAACCATCAGTGTGTTTTCTCCGTCTGGGAGTCTGTTTCTCTTCTGCACATACATTCTTTTCTATTACGTTTTAGATTCCACGTATCTTTGTGCTTCTCTGTCAGACTTACTTCACCAAGTGTAATAATCTCTAGGACCATCCTTATTGTGGCAAATGGCAATATTTCATTTTCTGAAATGGCTGAGTAATACTCCACAGTACATATATACCACATCCTTTTCTCTCAGCCGACTGCTGATGGGCACATGGGTTTTTTCTGTGTCTTGGCTGTGGCACGTAGCGCAGCTACAAACACGGGGGTGCGTGGATCTCTCCAAACAACAGTTTTTCTCTTTGGCGGCTGCGTACCCACGACGGGGATTGCTGGATCATCTGATGGTTCAGTTCCTCCTATTTATTTATTTATATATTTATTTATTTACTTACTTACTTTTAAGGACTAGGACTTGTGGTTTAGGAAGAAGAGTTGATTAACCACATTGAGTTAGTTTCAGGTGTACAGCAAAGGGGATACTGTTTTCCATGTCTAATATTGTTTCAGATTGATTTCCAGTATAGGTTATTGCAGGATATTGAATATCAGTCCCTGTGTTATTCTGTAAATCCTTGCTGCTTATCTCCTTTATATGAAGTACTGTGTATCGGTTCATCGAGCTCCTAATTTATCCCTCCAGCCCTCCTTTTTCCCTCGGGTAACCATCACTGTGTTTTCCAGGTCTGTGAGCCTGTTTCTGTTTCGCACATAGATTCAGTGGTAGTACTTTTGAGATTCCACGTATCTTTGTGTTTCTCTGTCGGACATACTTCACGAAGCGTAATATTCTCGGGGAGCAGTCTTGTGGCAGCAAATGGCAATAGTTCATTCTTTTTTATTGATGGCTGAGTGATAGCTCGTACTACATAGATACGACCTCTTCTTGTACTGGCCACCCGTTGACGGGCACTTGGGTTTTTTCCATGTCTTGCCTAGCGCAAATAGTGCCGCTGTGAACATGGAGGTGCTTGTGCCTTTCTGAACTCTTGTTTCGCCATTTCCGGCTACGCACCCAGGAGTGGGATTGCTGGATCAGACGGGACCTCTCCCTTGGCCTCTTTCAACCTCAACCCCTCCTCCCCCGACCCCCGCCACCACACACACCTGAGACTGGATGGTTTCTCCCGATGAGAGGTGATGTGTGTCTCTGGGGCAGTAGAATGCCCCCACCCGATTCGGACCCCGCCTAGCCCCTGTGGCGCGCTCCGTTTCTGTTGTTCTCTTGCCCGCCTCCTACCCACCGCCCCCAGTAACAACCCATTGCTTGGCCTGACCACCTTGCCGCACAGCACACCAGTCTGGGGCGCTCACCCGCCACCCCACCGCGAAGGGGTCCTCTGCCACCATCTTCCACGCCCCACAGCCCGTTCACACACCCCGCCCTTCCCCCCAGCCTGGAGGCTCGGACCCCTCTCCCCGCCACCTGCCCCTTGTATCCCAGGCCCGACTGTCAAATGTCCTGCCCGGAAGTCTCACTTCTGCCAGCGCTCCTCAGACTCACTCCTACTCCAGGCCCACCCCGCCCCCTGATCTGACCCACCCGCACACACGTGCCGGGCCAGGTGCCCCCACCACACCAAGCTTCTGCTGAGCCCCTGCCTGAGCGGCCAGCCGCTCTCCCGGGCCAGGTCCCCGCCAGCCCAACACCTCTCGCTCCTGCCCGCGCTCCAGCCAGACACCCCAGGTCCTTCCTCGCACCTCCCAGCACGCGGCCCACCGCCGCCCTCTCTCCATGGGCTCCTTCTGCTCCGTTCCCTAGCCCGCGTGGGGTGGCCACCGACCACGGCCACAAACACCTTCATCCCACACTGTCAGCCACCCCCAAGGCACCGGCAAGGGCGTTCAGGAAACCTGCTGCGGTGTTGCGAAGCACCCGTCTGCCCACCGGTGCTCCTTTCCACAGGGGATCCGGCGCTGTCAGAAGGCACCGCGTGTGACAGCGCCGTCGGTGCCGCCGCCGCTGTCGCCGTGGGGGAGAAGCAGTGCTGCTGGAGAGTCCAAACACCGGCGGGGGCGTTTGCTCGTGGACACAGCCTCGGCGGGGAGAGGCGCCGCCCCGGCCATTCGTGTTTGGGGCTGAGGCAAGCGTGTGAAAACGAAGACACGGGACGTCGAAGGCCTCGAGTGGGCGCGCGCCAGGGCGGCCAAAAGGTCTGGCCGGGCAGGGAGGGTGGACGTTGCCTGGCAGGGCTTGGGCTGCAGGTGCAGGGCACCGGGCGGCTGTTGTCGGGCAGGGCGCGACGCCGAGGCCGCGGAACAAGCGTGGCCTAAAAGTGGGATGTGGACGGTGTGAGGTAGAGAGGAAGAAGAAAGGCTTCCCTGACCGGGAATCGAACCCGGGCCGCGGCGGTGAGAGCGCCGAATCCTAACCACTAGACCACCAGGGAGCGTCGGGCTCTACCGCTGCTCCTGCTCGACCCATAGCAGCCGCTCGGCGCCACCTTGGCGCCAAGACCCGGCCTTTCCAAGTCCAGCCACACGCCGCCCCTGGCAATCCACGTGTCCTCCCGTCCTTCCTGCTCGCAGCACCCTCAGAACACTGCGCGCCTGCTTCTCGCACACACAAGAAGAGCCGCTAGGGCCACCGAGCTCCCTGCTCCCAGCTCTCCCTCACAGGGCCCCGGCCGGCCGGCCGGCCGCCCGCGGAGCGCGGCAAAAGGTCAGCCCGCTGCGTTGGCCGGGAATCGAACCCGGGTCAACTGCTTGGAAGGCAGCTATGCTCACCACTATACCACCAACGCTGCACAGCCCGGGCCGCCCCGAGACGCCGGCACCGGGCTCGCCCGAGCGCACTCTCGTCGCCGCTTCCTCCTCCCCCTCCTCCTCCTCCTCCTCCTTCTCTTCCGACTCCTCCTCCTTCTCTTCCTCCTTCTGCTCCCCTTTCTCTTCCTCGTCCTCCTCCTCCTCCTCAGCCGCCGCCGCCGCCGCTTGGAGCAGCCCTGCCCCGACGCCACGCCGGCCGGCAGCTCTGTGACGTCACAGACGCCACCAAGGCCCCCCGGCGCCCCACCCGCGCCAGCCCCACGAAGCTGCCCTAGACCACCCGCCCGATCGCCTCAGGGTGGCGCTCTCGCTGCCTTGCTGCTCCAGGTCCCTCGGCTCCACGCCGCGGCCCGCCCCCGCCCCCGGCGCACGCATCTTCCAGCACCCCGGCTCGCCAAAGCCCTTCTCCACCCGGCGCCTGGCCAGGCCACTTCCCGCACCGACAGGGGACGGCACTCATCCGCCTCCCACCCGTCCCGGCAGCTGGGCACCTATGCAGCTGTGCATAGCTGCGCAGCCTTGCGTCGCGACGCAAGGAGCCCACGGAGACAGCCACTTTGGGCGGGCCGCAACGTCATCGAGAGCTTGTGGTGTCCAGAGGAGGCCGTCGCTCGGCCGTGGCGACCGAGTGCCCGGCGACGAGGAAGGGCTGGAGGGTTGGAGGGCTGGAGGGGGTCGAGGGTGGGCAGGCTGGGCACGCGCTGGGGCCCTGCGCCTCGCTGGAGGACGGAGGGCACAGGGCGGACAAGCAGGGTCCTTGGGAGATAGGCGGCGGGACAGAGAGCGGCGCCAGCCACCAAAAGGGGGCGTGTTGCCTCCCCGTCGGGGAATCGAACCCCGGTCTCCCGCGTGACAGGCGGGGATACTCACCACTATACTAACGAGGACGGCGGCCACCGCCCCCGCGCCCGGACGCTCTCGGGCTGCCGGCCGACGCCTCCCCCCGCCCTCCGGCCCCCTGCCCACCACGGGCGCCCGGCACGTGCCCGAGCCGACCCAACGCCACACCAACCGCGTCCTCCAAAGCAGCAGCCCCCGACCCGACAGGGACCCGGACCCAAGTGGCGCTGAAAGCTCCCAGTGCGCGCTGCCTATTGCCTCCGACGCAGGGATCGCGCCGGGAGGAGGGGGCCCGAGACCGAAAGCAAGGCTGCGAGGAGGGGGTGGGCGCGCGCCTGGCCATGGCCGGCGAGGAGAGGCGCGGGTGGGGGCCGGCGGCAGGGGCTGGCAAGACGCGGCCCGGCTCCGTCCGGGGCCAGGGCTGGGCGAGGGCGCCAGCGCGGCGGAGCCAGGCGCGTCGTCTGGCCTTGCTCCCCGTCGGCCGCCGCGCGCCCGCTCCGTCGCTCCCCCACACGGCCGCGCGCCTGGCGCGGAGCACCGCGTCCCGCCAAGGGCACCGGGCTGCGCGTCGCGTCGGGTCCCAGCCAGCCGAGCGGCCACGCGCACGCCCAGGCCCGCCGTCAGGATGGCCGAGCGGTCTAAGGCGCTGCGTTCAGGTCGCAGTCTCCCCTGGAGGCGTGGGTTCGAATCCCACTCCTGACAAGCCAGCCTTTTGGCCCGCCCGACAGACGCACCCGGCCCTATGGCAGCGCTTTACTGCCTTCCAGTCCGTTCGCGCCTTGCACTCTTGCCGCCTCTCCAAACTGCGGCCCGGACATCCACGCCTCTCAGACGCGGGACCTTCTCAGCCACGGCCGCGGGCCTGGCAGAAACGGCCCGCTACGAACCCTCCGGCCACGGGCTTTCCGGAAAAACGCCCTCCCCGCCAGCTCCTACGCCCCTCCTACCTGCACCCACACCGGGAAGCCCTTCAGTCTTTCGCAGCACATCTTTCCTCACCTGCTGGCGGCTGCTGCTGCTGGTCTTCCTGCCTGCCTGCCTGCCTGCCTTCGCCCCTCCCCGCCACTCCCACTCCCTCACGACACCCCGCCCCCACCGCCACACGCAGAACGGCCGCGTGTGGAAAGCCCTCCACGCCTCGCCCGCCCTCCGACTTCTGCCTGGTGAACAGCGGACTCGTTCTCACAGCCTTCCTTCCACTTCCGCCAGCAGCAGCTCTCCCTCTTTCCAACATCCTGTCCTTCCCGCCAGACCCAACGGCCTGCCTGCCCATTCCATTCCCTCCACAGCCACAGCGAGGTGGCCGCCGACAGCGTCCTGACTGCCTTGTGGTGCGTGCCCTCGGTGCTTTTTCGCCTTGGGACCCTGGCCGGACCACACCTGCCTGCCTGCCTGCCTGCCTGCCTGCGTCGGAGCCGGGCGGGGGCTGAGAGGAACGTCGCTGCTCAGCCGCAGCAGCCCCGCCTCGCCTGCCCTGAGTGGGATTCGGGCGCGGGCCAGGCCGGTTCGCCTCCTGGCTTCCTCTGGCGACACCGGCAGTCTCGCGGCTCCGTGGACGGCAGAGAAAGCGCAGGACAGGCCGAGCCCGCCTGCGTCCCTCCATCCATCGGTGCTTCCGACCGCCTCGCGCCCTGGGGTCGCCAGAGTGCCCGGAGCCTCTCATTCAGGTGGCCCGTCGGCCTCCTGCTCAAATGGAGCCCATGCCCACGCGGCGAGCAGTGACCAGGGTCGGGCGGTTGGCGGCGAGCGCCGCTGGGGCAGCGGCGGGCGCCGGCGGCCATCGGTGCATGGGTGGTTCAGTGGTAGAATTCTCGCCTGCCACGCGGGAGGCCCGGGTTCGATTCCCGGCCCATGCAGACGCAGCGTCCCCTTTTGGTGCCCGCAGCCGCAAAGCGGAGCTGGGTTTCCCAGCTGCCACACTCAAGGCACCGGTCCTGCAACAGCTCGCTCACCACCGTACCTTCCCGGCCCCTGTCCTTCCCACGCAGACGCCCCCACCCCACACACACCCGGGAGCCAGGCCTCCAGGACCTGACACCTCGCGGGCTCAGCCACTCTTTCGCCCAGACCCCTTCCTTGTCCTTGTTCTCTTCCTGACCCCGACCCCGCTTGTGTCCCGCTTGTCACCGTAAGGAACACCCCACACTGGCACCCGCACAGCCCAACCTCTTCACCTTTCGCCACGTGTCCAAGCTCTCTGCCTCACTCTGCCCCCACTCCGAAAATTATACTATCTTTGCACAACCAGCAGCAAGCAAGTCGCCACCTCTGGGAGCGATACATCCCAGTTTCCTAGAGAGTCCCAAAAGCGCTCACTTGCACGAGGAGTTCCAAAGAAGTCCACACTATCATCGCAGACTACACTCTAGATTCACGTTTTGACCCTCAACAGAAACACGTTTCCAACACCGGCCCGCTCCTCCACCGCT
Source organism: Leucopleurus acutus (assembly GCF_964270905.1). Lineage (NCBI taxonomy): Eukaryota > Metazoa > Chordata > Mammalia > Artiodactyla > Delphinidae > Leucopleurus > Leucopleurus acutus. The sequence continues at coordinate 21,369 of NW_028138612.1, read as the reverse complement.
ACTGCCACCAGCACCATCAGCACGACAAACACCACCCCCTCCCCTGAACCTCTGCTCCCACCAACAGCATCAGCCCTCGGGACAGCACCCCCACCTCAGCCTCCTGCCTATTCCCACAAACACCCCCCTCCCACCTCCTATCTCGCCACTTTCCCCCCCCCCCCGATCCTTTCCAAATCCTACGTTGTCAAGGATCCTGCCCTTGCCTCTGTCCCGTTGCCCTCTTGTTTTCCCCTTCGTCTTCTTCTCCTTTTCGTAGCAGTATGGTTGGTTTAAACATTGTGTTACTTTCAGGTGTACAGCAAAGTGATTCAGTTATATGTCCTTTTCCAGGTTATTTTCCGTTATACGTCATCACGACACATGAATACAGTTCCCTGTGCTGTACGGTAAATCCTTGTTGCTTGTGTGCTTTATGTATAGTATTTCCTCTCTGTTAATCACAGCTCCGGAATTTCCCCTGCCCTACACTTTCCCCTTGGGTAACGAACAGTGTGTTTTCTATGTCTGTGTGTCTCTCTCTCTTTGGCACATACGTTCGTTTGTAGTACTCTTTAGAGTCCCCGTATCTTTGTGCTTCTCTGCCTGACTTACGTCGCTAAGTGTAATATACTCTAGGTCCCTCCTTCTTGGTGCAAATGGCAGTATCTCACTCTTTTGTATGGCTGAGTAATATTCCACAGTACATATATATCACGTCTTCCCGTGCCAGCCATCGGTTGATGGGCACTTGGGTTTTGTCCATGTCTTGGCTGTGGTCCGTAGTGCTGCTGTGAACATGGGGGTGCATGGATCTCTTCAAATGACAGTTTCTCTCCTCTGCCGATGTGTACCCACGATGGGGATTGCTGGATCATATGAGAGCCCCTATTTCACCTATTTCTTTAGTGTGTTGTTTTTATTTATGCATTTAATATTTATTTATTCATTTACTTACTTACTTATAAGAACGACTAGCTGTAATTTTGGAAGAAAACTTGATTAACAATATTGAGTTAGTTTCAGGTGCACAGCAAAGCAGATACTGTTTCCCATGTCTAATAACGTTTCAGATTGCTTTCCATGATAGCTTACTACACGATATTGAATATCGTTCCCTGTGTTATACTGGAAATCCTTGTTGCTTATGTGTTTTTTTTGTTTTGTTTTGTTTTGTTTTGTTTTTGCAGTACGCGGGCCTCTCACTGCTGTGGCCTCTCCCGTTGCGGAGCACAGGCTCCGGACGCGCAGGCTCAGCGGCCATGGCTCACGGGCCCAGCCGCTCCGCGGCATGTGGGATCTTCCCGGACCGGGGCACGAACCCGTGTCCCCTGCATCGGCAGGCGGACTCTCAACCACTGCGCCACCAGGGAAGCCCCCTGCTTATGTCTTTTATGTGAAGTACGGTGTATCTGTTCATCGCAGCTCCTAATTTATGTCTCCACCCCTCCCTTTCTCCTCGGGTAACCATCAGTGTGTTTTCTCCGTCTGGGAGTCTGTTTCTCTTCTGCACATACATTCTTTTCTATTACGTTTTAGATTCCACGTATCTTTGTGCTTCTCTGTCAGACTTACTTCACCAAGTGTAATAATCTCTAGGACCATCCTTATTGTGGCAAATGGCAATATTTCATTTTCTGAAATGGCTGAGTAATACTCCACAGTACATATATACCACATCCTTTTCTCTCAGCCGACTGCTGATGGGCACATGGGTTTTTTCTGTGTCTTGGCTGTGGCACGTAGCGCAGCTACAAACACGGGGGTGCGTGGATCTCTCCAAACAACAGTTTTTCTCTTTGGCGGCTGCGTACCCACGACGGGGATTGCTGGATCATCTGATGGTTCAGTTCCTCCTATTTATTTATTTATATATTTATTTATTTACTTACTTACTTTTAAGGACTAGGACTTGTGGTTTAGGAAGAAGAGTTGATTAACCACATTGAGTTAGTTTCAGGTGTACAGCAAAGGGGATACTGTTTTCCATGTCTAATATTGTTTCAGATTGATTTCCAGTATAGGTTATTGCAGGATATTGAATATCAGTCCCTGTGTTATTCTGTAAATCCTTGCTGCTTATCTCCTTTATATGAAGTACTGTGTATCGGTTCATCGAGCTCCTAATTTATCCCTCCAGCCCTCCTTTTTCCCTCGGGTAACCATCACTGTGTTTTCCAGGTCTGTGAGCCTGTTTCTGTTTCGCACATAGATTCAGTGGTAGTACTTTTGAGATTCCACGTATCTTTGTGTTTCTCTGTCGGACATACTTCACGAAGCGTAATATTCTCGGGGAGCAGTCTTGTGGCAGCAAATGGCAATAGTTCATTCTTTTTTATTGATGGCTGAGTGATAGCTCGTACTACATAGATACGACCTCTTCTTGTACTGGCCACCCGTTGACGGGCACTTGGGTTTTTTCCATGTCTTGCCTAGCGCAAATAGTGCCGCTGTGAACATGGAGGTGCTTGTGCCTTTCTGAACTCTTGTTTCGCCATTTCCGGCTACGCACCCAGGAGTGGGATTGCTGGATCAGACGGGACCTCTCCCTTGGCCTCTTTCAACCTCAACCCCTCCTCCCCCGACCCCCGCCACCACACACACCTGAGACTGGATGGTTTCTCCCGATGAGAGGTGATGTGTGTCTCTGGGGCAGTAGAATGCCCCCACCCGATTCGGACCCCGCCTAGCCCCTGTGGCGCGCTCCGTTTCTGTTGTTCTCTTGCCCGCCTCCTACCCACCGCCCCCAGTAACAACCCATTGCTTGGCCTGACCACCTTGCCGCACAGCACACCAGTCTGGGGCGCTCACCCGCCACCCCACCGCGAAGGGGTCCTCTGCCACCATCTTCCACGCCCCACAGCCCGTTCACACACCCCGCCCTTCCCCCCAGCCTGGAGGCTCGGACCCCTCTCCCCGCCACCTGCCCCTTGTATCCCAGGCCCGACTGTCAAATGTCCTGCCCGGAAGTCTCACTTCTGCCAGCGCTCCTCAGACTCACTCCTACTCCAGGCCCACCCCGCCCCCTGATCTGACCCACCCGCACACACGTGCCGGGCCAGGTGCCCCCACCACACCAAGCTTCTGCTGAGCCCCTGCCTGAGCGGCCAGCCGCTCTCCCGGGCCAGGTCCCCGCCAGCCCAACACCTCTCGCTCCTGCCCGCGCTCCAGCCAGACACCCCAGGTCCTTCCTCGCACCTCCCAGCACGCGGCCCACCGCCGCCCTCTCTCCATGGGCTCCTTCTGCTCCGTTCCCTAGCCCGCGTGGGGTGGCCACCGACCACGGCCACAAACACCTTCATCCCACACTGTCAGCCACCCCCAAGGCACCGGCAAGGGCGTTCAGGAAACCTGCTGCGGTGTTGCGAAGCACCCGTCTGCCCACCGGTGCTCCTTTCCACAGGGGATCCGGCGCTGTCAGAAGGCACCGCGTGTGACAGCGCCGTCGGTGCCGCCGCCGCTGTCGCCGTGGGGGAGAAGCAGTGCTGCTGGAGAGTCCAAACACCGGCGGGGGCGTTTGCTCGTGGACACAGCCTCGGCGGGGAGAGGCGCCGCCCCGGCCATTCGTGTTTGGGGCTGAGGCAAGCGTGTGAAAACGAAGACACGGGACGTCGAAGGCCTCGAGTGGGCGCGCGCCAGGGCGGCCAAAAGGTCTGGCCGGGCAGGGAGGGTGGACGTTGCCTGGCAGGGCTTGGGCTGCAGGTGCAGGGCACCGGGCGGCTGTTGTCGGGCAGGGCGCGACGCCGAGGCCGCGGAACAAGCGTGGCCTAAAAGTGGGATGTGGACGGTGTGAGGTAGAGAGGAAGAAGAAAGGCTTCCCTGACCGGGAATCGAACCCGGGCCGCGGCGGTGAGAGCGCCGAATCCTAACCACTAGACCACCAGGGAGCGTCGGGCTCTACCGCTGCTCCTGCTCGACCCATAGCAGCCGCTCGGCGCCACCTTGGCGCCAAGACCCGGCCTTTCCAAGTCCAGCCACACGCCGCCCCTGGCAATCCACGTGTCCTCCCGTCCTTCCTGCTCGCAGCACCCTCAGAACACTGCGCGCCTGCTTCTCGCACACACAAGAAGAGCCGCTAGGGCCACCGAGCTCCCTGCTCCCAGCTCTCCCTCACAGGGCCCCGGCCGGCCGGCCGGCCGCCCGCGGAGCGCGGCAAAAGGTCAGCCCGCTGCGTTGGCCGGGAATCGAACCCGGGTCAACTGCTTGGAAGGCAGCTATGCTCACCACTATACCACCAACGCTGCACAGCCCGGGCCGCCCCGAGACGCCGGCACCGGGCTCGCCCGAGCGCACTCTCGTCGCCGCTTCCTCCTCCCCCTCCTCCTCCTCCTCCTCCTTCTCTTCCGACTCCTCCTCCTTCTCTTCCTCCTTCTGCTCCCCTTTCTCTTCCTCGTCCTCCTCCTCCTCCTCAGCCGCCGCCGCCGCCGCTTGGAGCAGCCCTGCCCCGACGCCACGCCGGCCGGCAGCTCTGTGACGTCACAGACGCCACCAAGGCCCCCCGGCGCCCCACCCGCGCCAGCCCCACGAAGCTGCCCTAGACCACCCGCCCGATCGCCTCAGGGTGGCGCTCTCGCTGCCTTGCTGCTCCAGGTCCCTCGGCTCCACGCCGCGGCCCGCCCCCGCCCCCGGCGCACGCATCTTCCAGCACCCCGGCTCGCCAAAGCCCTTCTCCACCCGGCGCCTGGCCAGGCCACTTCCCGCACCGACAGGGGACGGCACTCATCCGCCTCCCACCCGTCCCGGCAGCTGGGCACCTATGCAGCTGTGCATAGCTGCGCAGCCTTGCGTCGCGACGCAAGGAGCCCACGGAGACAGCCACTTTGGGCGGGCCGCAACGTCATCGAGAGCTTGTGGTGTCCAGAGGAGGCCGTCGCTCGGCCGTGGCGACCGAGTGCCCGGCGACGAGGAAGGGCTGGAGGGCTGGAGGGCTGGAGGGGGTCGAGGGTGGGCAGGCTGGGCACGCGCTGGGGCCCTGCGCCTCGCTGGAGGACGGAGGGCACAGGGCGGACAAGCAGGGTCCTTGGGAGATAGGCGGCGGGACAGAGAGCGGCGCCAGCCACCAAAAGGGGGCGTGTTGCCTCCCCGTCGGGGAATCGAACCCCGGTCTCCCGCGTGACAGGCGGGGATACTCACCACTATACTAACGAGGACGGCGGCCACCGCCCCCGCGCCCGGACGCTCTCGGGCTGCCGGCCGACGCCTCCCCCCGCCCTCCGGCCCCCTGCCCACCACGGGCGCCCGGCACGTGCCCGAGCCGACCCAACGCCACACCAACCGCGTCCTCCAAAGCAGCAGCCCCCGACCCGACAGGGACCCGGACCCAAGTGGCGCTGAAAGCTCCCAGTGCGCGCTGCCTATTGCCTCCGACGCAGGGATCGCGCCGGGAGGAGGGGGCCCGAGACCGAAAGCAAGGCTGCGAGGAGGGGGTGGGCGCGCGCCTGGCCATGGCCGGCGAGGAGAGGCGCGGGTGGGGGCCGGCGGCAGGGGCTGGCAAGACGCGGCCCGGCTCCGTCCGGGGCCAGGGCTGGGCGAGGGCGCCAGCGCGGCGGAGCCAGGCGCGTCGTCTGGCCTTGCTCCCCGTCGGCCGCCGCGCGCCCGCTCCGTCGCTCCCCCACACGGCCGCGCGCCTGGCGCGGAGCACCGCGTCCCGCCAAGGGCACCGGGCTGCGCGTCGCGTCGGGTCCCAGCCAGCCGAGCGGCCACGCGCACGCCCAGGCCCGCCGTCAGGATGGCCGAGCGGTCTAAGGCGCTGCGTTCAGGTCGCAGTCTCCCCTGGAGGCGTGGGTTCGAATCCCACTCCTGACAAGCCAGCCTTTTGGCCCGCCCGACAGACGCACCCGGCCCTATGGCAGCGCTTTACTGCCTTCCAGTCCGTTCGCGCCTTGCACTCTTGCCGCCTCTCCAAACTGCGGCCCGGACATCCACGCCTCTCAGACGCGGGACCTTCTCAGCCACGGCCGCGGGCCTGGCAGAAACGGCCCGCTACGAACCCTCCGGCCACGGGCTTTCCGGAAAAACGCCCTCCCCGCCAGCTCCTACGCCCCTCCTACCTGCACCCACACCGGGAAGCCCTTCAGTCTTTCGCAGCACATCTTTCCTCACCTGCTGGCGGCTGCTGCTGCTGGTCTTCCTGCCTGCCTGCCTGCCTGCCTTCGCCCCTCCCCGCCACTCCCACTCCCTCACGACACCCCGCCCCCACCGCCACACGCAGAACGGCCGCGTGTGGAAAGCCCTCCACGCCTCGCCCGCCCTCCGACTTCTGCCTGGTGAACAGCGGACTCGTTCTCACAGCCTTCCTTCCACTTCCGCCAGCAGCAGCTCTCCCTCTTTCCAACATCCTGTCCTTCCCGCCAGACCCAACGGCCTGCCTGCCCATTCCATTCCCTCCACAGCCACAGCGAGGTGGCCGCCGATAGCGTCCTGACTGCCTTGTGGTGCGTGCCCTCGGTGCTTTTTCGCCTTGGGACCCTGGCCGGACCACACCTGCCTGCCTGCCTGCGTCGGAGCCGGGCGGGGGCTGAGAGGAACGTCGCTGCTCAGCCGCAGCGGCCCCGCCTCGCCTGCCCTGAGTGGGATTCGGGCGCGGGCCAGGCCGGTTCGCCTCCTGGCTTCCTCTGGCGACACCGGCAGTCTCGCGGCTCCGTGGACGGCAGAGAAAGCGCAGGACAGGCCGAGCCCGCCTGCGTCCCTCCATCCATCGGTGCTTCCGACCGCCTCGCGCCCTGGGGTCGCCAGAGTGCCCGGAGCCTCTCATTCAGGTGGCCCGTCGGCCTCCTGCTCAAATGGAGCCCATGCCCACGGGGCGAGCAGTGACCAGGGTCCGGCGGTTGGCGGCGAGCGCCGCTGGGGCAGCGGCGGGCGCCGGCGGCCATCGGTGCATGGGTGGTTCAGTGGTAGAATTCTCGCCTGCCACGCGGGAGGCCCGGGTTCGATTCCCGGCCCATGCAGACGCAGCGTCCCCTTTTGGTGCCCGCAGCCCCAAAGCGGAGCTGGGTTTCCCAGCTGCCACACTCAAGGCACCGGTCCTGCAACAGCTCGCTCACCACCGTACCTTCCCGGCCCCTGTCCTTCCCACGCAGACGCCCCCACCCCACACACACCCGGGAGCCAGGCCTCCAGGACCTGACACCTCGCGGGCTCAGCCACTCTTTCGCCCAGACCCCTTCCTTGTCCTTGTTCTCTTCCTGACCCCGACCCCGCTTGTGTCCCGCTTGTCACCGTAAGGAACACCCCACACTGGCACCCGCACAGCCCAACCTCTTCACCTTTCGCCACGTGTCCAAGCTCTCTGCCTCACTCTGCCCCCACTCCGAAAATTATACTATCTTTGCACAACCAGCAGCAAGCAAGTCGCCACCTCTGGGAGCGATACATCCCAGTTTCCTAGAGAGTCCCAAAAGCGCTCACTTGCACGAGGAGTTCCAAAGAAGTCCACACTATCATCGCAGACTACACTCTAGATTCACGTTTTGACCCTCAACAGAAACACGTTTCCAACACCGGCCCGCTCCTCCACCGCTACTGCCACCAGCACCATCAGCACGACAAACACCACCCCCTCCCCTGAACCTCTGCTCCCACCAACAGCATCAGCCCTCGGGACAGCACCCCCACCTCAGCCTCCTGCCTATTCCCACAAACACCCCCCTCCCACCTCCTATCTCGCCACTTTCCCCCCCCCCCATCCTTTCCAAATCCTACGTTGTCAAGGATCCTGCCCTTGCCTCTGTCCCGTTGCCCTCTTGTTTTCCCCTTCGTCTTCTTCTCCTTTTCGTAGCAGTATGGTTGGTTTAAACATTGTGTTACTTTCAGGTGTACAGCAAAGTGATTCAGTTATATGTCCTTTTCCAGGTTATTTTCCGTTATACGTCATCACGACACATGAATACAGTTCCCTGTGCTGTACGGTAAATCCTTGTTGCTTGTGTGCTTTATGTATAGTATTTCCTCTCTGTTAATCACAGCTCCGGAATTTCCCCTGCCCTACACTTTCCCCTTGGGCAACGAACAGTGTGTTTTCTATGTCTGTGTGTCTCTCTCTCTTTGGCACATACGTTCGTTTGTAGTACTCTTTAGAGTCCCCGTATCTTTGTGCTTCTCTGCCTGACTTACGTCGCTAAGTGTAATATACTCTAGGTCCCTCCTTCTTGGTGCAAATGGCAGTATCTCACTCTTTTGTATGGCTGAGTAATATTCCACAGTACATATATATCACGTCTTCCCGTGCCAGCCATCGGTTGATGGGCACTTGGGTTTCGTCCATGTCTTGGCTGTGGCCCGTAGTGCTGCTGTGAACATGGGGGTGCATGGATCTCTTCAAATGACAGTTTCTCTCCTCTGCCGATGTGTACCCACGATGGGGATTGCTGGATCATATGAGAGCCCCTATTTCACCTATTTCTTTAGTGTGTTGTTTTTATTTATGCATTTAATATTTATTTATTCATTTACTTACTTACTTATAAGAACGACTAGCTGTAATTTTGGAAGAAAACTTGATTAACAATATTGAGTTAGTTTCAGGTGCACAGCAAAGCAGATACTGTTTCCCATGTCTAATAACGTTTCAGATTGCTTTCCATGATAGCTTACTACACGATATTGAATATCGTTCCCTGTGTTATACTGGAAATCCTTGTTGCTTATGTGTTTTTTTTTGTTTGTTTGTTTTGTTTTGTTTTTGCAGTACGCGGGCCTCTCACTGCTGTGGCCTCTCCCGTTGCGGAGCACAGGCTCCGGACGCGCAGGCTCAGCGGCCATGGCTCACGGGCCCAGCCGCTCCGCGGCATGTGGGATCTTCCCGGACCGGGGCACGAACCCGTGTCCCCTGCATCGGCAGGCGGACTCTCAACCACTGCGCCACCAGGGAAGCCCCCTGCTTATGTCTTTTATGTGAAGTACGGTGTATCTGTTCATCGCAGCTCCTAATTTATGTCTCCACCCCTCCCTTTCTCCTCGGGTAACCATCAGTGTGTTTTCTCCGTCTGGGAGTCTGTTTCTCTTCTGCACATACATTCTTTTCTATTACGTTTTAGATTCCACGTATCTTTGTGCTTCTCTGTCAGACTTACTTCACCAAGTGTAATAATCTCTAGGACCATCCTTATTGTGGCAAATGGCAATATTTCATTTTCTGAAATGGCTGAGTAATACTCCACAGTACATATATACCACATCCTTTTCTCTCAGCCGACTGCTGATGGGCACATGGGTTTTTTCTGTGTCTTGGCTGTGGCACGTAGCGCAGCTACAAACACGGGGGTGCGTGGATCTCTCCAAACAACAGTTTTTCTCTTTGGCGGCTGCGTACCCACGACGGGGATTGCTGGATCATCTGATGGTTCAGTTCCTCCTATTTATTTATTTATATATTTATTTATTTACTTACTTACTTTTAAGGACTAGGACTTGTGGTTTAGGAAGAAGAGTTGATTAACCACATTGAGTTAGTTTCAGGTGTACAGCAAAGGGGATACTGTTTTCCATGTCTAATATTGTTTCAGATTGATTTCCAGTATAGGTTATTGCAGGATATTGAATATCAGTCCCTGTGTTATTCTGTAAATCCTTGCTGCTTATCTCCTTTATATGAAGTACTGTGTATCGGTTCATCGAGCTCCTAATTTATCCCTCCAGCCCTCCTTTTTCCCTCGGGTAACCATCACTGTGTTTTCCAGGTCTGTGAGCCTGTTTCTGTTTCGCACATAGATTCAGTGGTAGTACTTTTGAGATTCCACGTATCTTTGTGTTTCTCTGTCGGACATACTTCACGAAGCGTAATATTCTCGGGGAGCAGTCTTGTGGCAGCAAATGGCAATAGTTCATTCTTTTTTATTGATGGCTGAGTGATAGCTCGTACTACATAGATACGACCTCTTCTTGTACTGGCCACCCGTTGACGGGCACTTGGGTTTTTTCCATGTCTTGCCTAGCGCAAATAGTGCCGCTGTGAACATGGAGGTGCTTGTGCCTTTCTGAACTCTTGTTTCGCCATTTCCGGCTACGCACCCAGGAGTGGGATTGCTGGATCAGACGGGACCTCTCCCTTGGCCTCTTTCAACCTCAACCCCTCCTCCCCCGACCCCCGCCACCACACACACCTGAGACTGGATGGTTTCTCCCGATGAGAGGTGATGTGTGTCTCTGGGGCAGTAGAATGCCCCCACCCGATTCGGACCCCGCCTAGCCCCTGTGGCGCGCTCCGTTTCTGTTGTTCTCTTGCCCGCCTCCTACCCACCGCCCCCAGTAACAACCCATTGCTTGGCCTGACCACCTTGCCGCACAGCACACCAGTCTGGGGCGCTCACCCGCCACCCCACCGCGAAGGGGTCCTCTGCCACCATCTTCCACGCCCCACAGCCCGTTCACACACCCCGCCCTTCCCCCCAGCCTGGAGGCTCGGACCCCTCTCCCCGCCACCTGCCCCTTGTATCCCAGGCCCGACTGTCAAATGTCCTGCCCGGAAGTCTCACTTCTGCCAGCGCTCCTCAGACTCACTCCTACTCCAGGCCCACCCCGCCCCCTGATCTGACCCACCCGCACACACGTGCCGGGCCAGGTGCCCCCACCACACCAAGCTTCTGCTGAGCCCCTGCCTGAGCGGCCAGCCGCTCTCCCGGGCCAGGTCCCCGCCAGCCCAACACCTCTCGCTCCTGCCCGCGCTCCAGCCAGACACCCCAGGTCCTTCCTCGCACCTCCCAGCACGCGGCCCACCGCCGCCCTCTCTCCATGGGCTCCTTCTGCTCCGTTCCCTAGCCCGCGTGGGGTGGCCACCGACCACGGCCACAAACACCTTCATCCCACACTGTCAGCCACCCCCAAGGCACCGGCAAGGGCGTTCAGGAAACCTGCTGCGGTGTTGCGAAGCACCCGTCTGCCCACCGGTGCTCCTTTCCACAGGGGATCCGGCGCTGTCAGAAGGCACCGCGTGTGACAGCGCCGTCGGTGCCGCCGCCGCTGTCGCCGTGGGGGAGAAGCAGTGCTGCTGGAGAGTCCAAACACCGGCGGGGGCGTTTGCTCGTGGACACAGCCTCGGCGGGGAGAGGCGCCGCCCCGGCCATTCGTGTTTGGGGCTGAGGCAAGCGTGTGAAAACGAAGACACGGGACGTCGAAGGCCTCGAGTGGGCGCGCGCCAGGGCGGCCAAAAGGTCTGGCCGGGCAGGGAGGGTGGACGTTGCCTGGCAGGGCTTGGGCTGCAGGTGCAGGGCACCGGGCGGCTGTTGTCGGGCAGGGCGCGACGCCGAGGCCGCGGAACAAGCGTGGCCTAAAAGTGGGATGTGGACGGTGTGAGGTAGAGAGGAAGAAGAAAGGCTTCCCTGACCGGGAATCGAACCCGGGCCGCGGCGGTGAGAGCGCCGAATCCTAACCACTAGACCACCAGGGAGCGTCGGGCTCTACCGCTGCTCCTGCTCGACCCATAGCAGCCGCTCGGCGCCACCTTGGCGCCAAGACCCGGCCTTTCCAAGTCCAGCCACACGCCGCCCCTGGCAATCCACGTGTCCTCCCGTCCTTCCTGCTCGCAGCACCCTCAGAACACTGCGCGCCTGCTTCTCGCACACACAAGAAGAGCCGCTAGGGCCACCGAGCTCCCTGCTCCCAGCTCTCCCTCACAGGGCCCCGGCCGGCCGGCCGGCCGCCCGCGGAGCGCGGCAAAAGGTCAGCCCGCTGCGTTGGCCGGGAATCGAACCCGGGTCAACTGCTTGGAAGGCAGCTATGCTCACCACTATACCACCAACGCTGCACAGCCCGGGCCGCCCCGAGACGCCGGCACCGGGCTCGCCCGAGCGCACTCTCGTCGCCGCTTCCTCCTCCCCCTCCTCCTCCTCCTCCTCCTTCTCTTCCGACTCCTCCTCCTTCTCTTCCTCCTTCTGCTCCCCTTTCTCTTCCTCGTCCTCCTCCTCCTCCTCAGCCGCCGCCGCCGCCGCTTGGAGCAGCCCTGCCCCGACGCCACGCCGGCCGGCAGCTCTGTGACGTCACAGACGCCACCAAGGCCCCCCGGCGCCCCACCCGCGCCAGCCCCACGAAGCTGCCCTAGACCACCCGCCCGATCGCCTCAGGGTGGCGCTCTCGCTGCCTTGCTGCTCCAGGTCCCTCGGCTCCACGCCGCGGCCCGCCCCCGCCCCCGGCGCACGCATCTTCCAGCACCCCGGCTCGCCAAAGCCCTTCTCCACCCGGCGCCTGGCCAGGCCACTTCCCGCACCGACAGGGGACGGCACTCATCCGCCTCCCACCCGTCCCGGCAGCTGGGCACCTATGCAGCTGTGCATAGCTGCGCAGCCTTGCGTCGCGACGCAAGGAGCCCACGGAGACAGCCACTTTGGGCGGGCCGCAACGTCATCGAGAGCTTGTGGTGTCCAGAGGAGGCCGTCGCTCGGCCGTGGCGACCGAGTGCCCGGCGACGAGGAAGGGCTGGAGGGCTGGAGGGCTGGAGGGGGTCGAGGGTGGGCAGGCTGGGCACGCGCTGGGGCCCTGCGCCTCGCTGGAGGACGGAGGGCACAGGGCGGACAAGCAGGGTCCTTGGGAGATAGGCGGCGGGACAGAGAGCGGCGCCAGCCACCAAAAGGGGGCGTGTTGCCTCCCCGTCGGGGAATCGAACCCCGGTCTCCCGCGTGACAGGCGGGGATACTCACCACTATACTAACGAGGACGGCGGCCACCGCCCCCGCGCCCGGACGCTCTCGGGCTGCCGGCCGACGCCTCCCCCCGCCCTCCGGCCCCCTGCCCACCACGGGCGCCCGGCACGTGCCCGAGCCGACCCAACGCCACACCAACCGCGTCCTCCAAAGCAGCAGCCCCCGACCCGACAGGGACCCGGACCCAAGTGGCGCTGAAAGCTCCCAGTGCGCGCTGCCTATTGCCTCCGACGCAGGGATCGCGCCGGGAGGAGGGGGCCCGAGACCGAAAGCAAGGCTGCGAGGAGGGGGTGGGCGCGCGCCTGGCCATGGCCGGCGAGGAGAGGCGCGGGTGGGGGCCGGCGGCAGGGGCTGGCAAGACGCGGCCCGGCTCCGTCCGGGGCCAGGGCTGGGCGAGGGCGCCAGCGCGGCGGAGCCAGGCGCGTCGTCTGGCCTTGCTCCCCGTCGGCCGCCGCGCGCCCGCTCCGTCGCTCCCCCACACGGCCGCGCGCCTGGCGCGGAGCACCGCGTCCCGCCAAGGGCACCGGGCTGCGCGTCGCGTCGGGTCCCAGCCAGCCGAGCGGCCACGCGCACGCCCAGGCCCGCCGTCAGGATGGCCGAGCGGTCTAAGGCGCTGCGTTCAGGTCGCAGTCTCCCCTGGAGGCGTGGGTTCGAATCCCACTCCTGACAAGCCAGCCTTTTGGCCCGCCCGACAGACGCACCCGGCCCTATGGCAGCGCTTTACTGCCTTCCAGTCCGTTCGCGCCTTGCACTCTTGCCGCCTCTCCAAACTGCGGCCCGGACATCCACGCCTCTCAGACGCGGGACCTTCTCAGCCACGGCCGCGGGCCTGGCAGAAACGGCCCGCTACGAACCCTCCGGCCACGGGCTTTCCGGAAAAACGCCCTCCCCGCCAGCTCCTACGCCCCTCCTACCTGCACCCACACCGGGAAGCCCTTCAGTCTTTCGCAGCACATCTTTCCTCACCTGCTGGCGGCTGCTGCTGCTGGTCTTCCTGCCTGCCTGCCTGCCTGCCTTCGCCCCTCCCCGCCACTCCCACTCCCTCACGACACCCCGCCCCCACCGCCACACGCAGAACGGCCGCGTGTGGAAAGCCCTCCACGCCTCGCCCGCCCTCCGACTTCTGCCTGGTGAACAGCGGACTCGTTCTCACAGCCTTCCTTCCACTTCCGCCAGCAGCAGCTCTCCCTCTTTCCAACATCCTGTCCTTCCCGCCAGACCCAACGGCCTGCCTGCCCATTCCATTCCCTCCACAGCCACAGCGAGGTGGCCGCCGATAGCGTCCTGACTGCCTTGTGGTGCGTGCCCTCGGTGCTTTTTCGCCTTGGGACCCTGGCCGGACCACACCTGCCTGCCTGCCTGCGTCGGAGCCGGGCGGGGGCTGAGAGGAACGTCGCTGCTCAGCCGCAGCGGCCCCGCCTCGCCTGCCCTGAGTGGGATTCGGGCGCGGGCCAGGCCGGTTCGCCTCCTGGCTTCCTCTGGCGACACCGGCAGTCTCGCGGCTCCGTGGACGGCAGAGAAAGCGCAGGACAGGCCGAGCCCGCCTGCGTCCCTCCATCCATCGGTGCTTCCGACCGCCTCGCGCCCTGGGGTCGCCAGAGTGCCCGGAGCCTCTCATTCAGGTGGCCCGTCGGCCTCCTGCTCAAATGGAGCCCATGCCCACGGGGCGAGCAGTGACCAGGGTCCGGCGGTTGGCGGCGAGCGCCGCTGGGGCAGCGGCGGGCGCCGGCGGCCATCGGTGCATGGGTGGTTCAGTGGTAGAATTCTCGCCTGCCACGCGGGAGGCCCGGGTTCGATTCCCGGCCCATGCAGACGCAGCGTCCCCTTTTGGTGCCCGCAGCCGCAAAGCGGAGCTGGGTTTCCCAGCTGCCACACTCAAGGCACCGGTCCTGCAACAGCTCGCTCACCACCGTACCTTCCCGGCCCCTGTCCTTCCCACGCAGACGCCCCCACCCCACACACACCCGGGAGCCAGGCCTCCAGGACCTGACACCTCGCGGGCTCAGCCACTCTTTCGCCCAGACCCCTTCCTTGTCCTTGTTCTCTTCCTGACCCCGACCCCGCTTGTGTCCCGCTTGTCACCGTAAGGAACACCCCACACTGGCACCCGCACAGCCCAACCTCTTCACCTTTCGCCACGTGTCCAAGCTCTCTGCCTCACTCTGCCCCCACTCCGAAAATTATACTATCTTTGCACAACCAGCAGCAAGCAAGTCGCCACCTCTGGGAGCGATACATCCCAGTTTCCTAGAGAGTCCCAAAAGCGCTCACTTGCACGAGGAGTTCCAAAGAAGTCCACACTATCATCGCAGACTACACTCTAGATTCACGTTTTGACCCTCAACAGAAACACGTTTCCAACACCGGCCCGCTCCTCCACCGCTACTGCCACCAGCACCATCAGCACGACAAACACCACCCCCTCCCCTGAACCTCTGCTCCCACCAACAGCATCAGCCCTCGGGACAGCACCCCCACCTCAGCCTCCTGCCTATTCCCACAAACACCCCCCTCCCACCTCCTATCTCGCCACTTTCCCCCCCCCCCATCCTTTCCAAATCCTACGTTGTCAAGGATCCTGCCCTTGCCTCTGTCCCGTTGCCCTCTTGTTTTCCCCTTCGTCTTCTTCTCCTTTTCGTAGCAGTATGGTTGGTTTAAACATTGTGTTACTTTCAGGTGTACAGCAAAGTGATTCAGTTATATGTCCTTTTCCAGGTTATTTTCCGTTATACGTCATCACGACACATGAATACAGTTCCCTGTGCTGTACGGTAAATCCTTGTTGCTTGTGTGCTTTATGTATAGTATTTCCTCTCTGTTAATCACAGCTCCGGAATTTCCCCTGCCCTACACTTTCCCCTTGGGCAACGAACAGTGTGTTTTCTATGTCTGTGTGTCTCTCTCTCTTTGGCACATACGTTCGTTTGTAGTACTCTTTAGAGTCCCCGTATCTTTGTGCTTCTCTGCCTGACTTACGTCGCTAAGTGTAATATACTCTAGGTCCCTCCTTCTTGGTGCAAATGGCAGTATCTCACTCTTTTGTATGGCTGAGTAATATTCCACAGTACATATATATCACGTCTTCCCGTGCCAGCCATCGGTTGATGGGCACTTGGGTTTCGTCCATGTCTTGGCTGTGGCCCGTAGTGCTGCTGTGAACATGGGGGTGCATGGATCTCTTCAAATGACAGTTTCTCTCCTCTGCCGATGTGTACCCACGATGGGGATTGCTGGATCATATGAGAGCCCCTATTTCACCTATTTCTTTAGTGTGTTGTTTTTATTTATGCATTTAATATTTATTTATTCATTTACTTACTTACTTATAAGAACGACTAGCTGTAATTTTGGAAGAAAACTTGATTAACAATATTGAGTTAGTTTCAGGTGCACAGCAAAGCAGATACTGTTTCCCATGTCTAATAACGTTTCAGATTGCTTTCCATGATAGCTTACTACACGATATTGAATATCGTTCCCTGTGTTATACTGGAAATCCTTGTTGCTTATGTGTTTTTTTTTGTTTGTTTGTTTTGTTTTGTTTTTGCAGTACGCGGGCCTCTCACTGCTGTGGCCTCTCCCGTTGCGGAGCACAGGCTCCGGACGCGCAGGCTCAGCGGCCATGGCTCACGGGCCCAGCCGCTCCGCGGCATGTGGGATCTTCCCGGACCGGGGCACGAACCCGTGTCCCCTGCATCGGCAGGCGGACTCTCAACCACTGCGCCACCAGGGAAGCCCCCTGCTTATGTCTTTTATGTGAAGTACGGTGTATCTGTTCATCGCAGCTCCTAATTTATGTCTCCACCCCTCCCTTTCTCCTCGGGTAACCATCAGTGTGTTTTCTCCGTCTGGGAGTCTGTTTCTCTTCTGCACATACATTCTTTTCTATTACGTTTTAGATTCCACGTATCTTTGTGCTTCTCTGTCAGACTTACTTCACCAAGTGTAATAATCTCTAGGACCATCCTTATTGTGGCAAATGGCAATATTTCATTTTCTGAAATGGCTGAGTAATACTCCACAGTACATATATACCACATCCTTTTCTCTCAGCCGACTGCTGATGGGCACATGGGTTTTTTCTGTGTCTTGGCTGTGGCACGTAGCGCAGCTACAAACACGGGGGTGCGTGGATCTCTCCAAACAACAGTTTTTCTCTTTGGCGGCTGCGTACCCACGACGGGGATTGCTGGATCATCTGATGGTTCAGTTCCTCCTATTTATTTATTTATATATTTATTTATTTACTTACTTACTTTTAAGGACTAGGACTTGTGGTTTAGGAAGAAGAGTTGATTAACCACATTGAGTTAGTTTCAGGTGTACAGCAAAGGGGATACTGTTTTCCATGTCTAATATTGTTTCAGATTGATTTCCAGTATAGGTTATTGCAGGATATTGAATATCAGTCCCTGTGTTATTCTGTAAATCCTTGCTGCTTATCTCCTTTATATGAAGTACTGTGTATCGGTTCATCGAGCTCCTAATTTATCCCTCCAGCCCTCCTTTTTCCCTCGGGTAACCATCACTGTGTTTTCCAGGTCTGTGAGCCTGTTTCTGTTTCGCACATAGATTCAGTGGTAGTACTTTTGAGATTCCACGTATCTTTGTGTTTCTCTGTCGGACATACTTCACGAAGCGTAATATTCTCGGGGAGCAGTCTTGTGGCAGCAAATGGCAATAGTTCATTCTTTTTTATTGATGGCTGAGTGATAGCTCGTACTACATAGATACGACCTCTTCTTGTACTGGCCACCCGTTGACGGGCACTTGGGTTTTTTCCATGTCTTGCCTAGCGCAAATAGTGCCGCTGTGAACATGGAGGTGCTTGTGCCTTTCTGAACTCTTGTTTCGCCATTTCCGGCTACGCACCCAGGAGTGGGATTGCTGGATCAGACGGGACCTCTCCCTTGGCCTCTTTCAACCTCAACCCCTCCTCCCCCGACCCCCGCCACCACACACACCTGAGACTGGATGGTTTCTCCCGATGAGAGGTGATGTGTGTCTCTGGGGCAGTAGAATGCCCCCACCCGATTCGGACCCCGCCTAGCCCCTGTGGCGCGCTCCGTTTCTGTTGTTCTCTTGCCCGCCTCCTACCCACCGCCCCCAGTAACAACCCATTGCTTGGCCTGACCACCTTGCCGCACAGCACACCAGTCTGGGGCGCTCACCCGCCACCCCACCGCGAAGGGGTCCTCTGCCACCATCTTCCACGCCCCACAGCCCGTTCACACACCCCGCCCTTCCCCCCAGCCTGGAGGCTCGGACCCCTCTCCCCGCCACCTGCCCCTTGTATCCCAGGCCCGACTGTCAAATGTCCTGCCCGGAAGTCTCACTTCTGCCAGCGCTCCTCAGACTCACTCCTACTCCAGGCCCACCCCGCCCCCTGATCTGACCCACCCGCACACACGTGCCGGGCCAGGTGCCCCCACCACACCAAGCTTCTGCTGAGCCCCTGCCTGAGCGGCCAGCCGCTCTCCCGGGCCAGGTCCCCGCCAGCCCAACACCTCTCGCTCCTGCCCGCGCTCCAGCCAGACACCCCAGGTCCTTCCTCGCACCTCCCAGCACGCGGCCCACCGCCGCCCTCTCTCCATGGGCTCCTTCTGCTCCGTTCCCTAGCCCGCGTGGGGTGGCCACCGACCACGGCCACAAACACCTTCATCCCACACTGTCAGCCACCCCCAAGGCACCGGCAAGGGCGTTCAGGAAACCTGCTGCGGTGTTGCGAAGCACCCGTCTGCCCACCGGTGCTCCTTTCCACAGGGGATCCGGCGCTGTCAGAAGGCACCGCGTGTGACAGCGCCGTCGGTGCCGCCGCCGCTGTCGCCGTGGGGGAGAAGCAGTGCTGCTGGAGAGTCCAAACACCGGCGGGGGCGTTTGCTCGTGGACACAGCCTCGGCGGGGAGAGGCGCCGCCCCGGCCATTCGTGTTTGGGGCTGAGGCAAGCGTGTGAAAACGAAGACACGGGACGTCGAAGGCCTCGAGTGGGCGCGCGCCAGGGCGGCCAAAAGGTCTGGCCGGGCAGGGAGGGTGGACGTTGCCTGGCAGGGCTTGGGCTGCAGGTGCAGGGCACCGGGCGGCTGTTGTCGGGCAGGGCGCGACGCCGAGGCCGCGGAACAAGCGTGGCCTAAAAGTGGGATGTGGACGGTGTGAGGTAGAGAGGAAGAAGAAAGGCTTCCCTGACCGGGAATCGAACCCGGGCCGCGGCGGTGAGAGCGCCGAATCCTAACCACTAGACCACCAGGGAGCGTCGGGCTCTACCGCTGCTCCTGCTCGACCCATAGCAGCCGCTCGGCGCCACCTTGGCGCCAAGACCCGGCCTTTCCAAGTCCAGCCACACGCCGCCCCTGGCAATCCACGTGTCCTCCCGTCCTTCCTGCTCGCAGCACCCTCAGAACACTGCGCGCCTGCTTCTCGCACACACAAGAAGAGCCGCTAGGGCCACCGAGCTCCCTGCTCCCAGCTCTCCCTCACAGGGCCCCGGCCGGCCGGCCGGCCGCCCGCGGAGCGCGGCAAAAGGTCAGCCCGCTGCGTTGGCCGGGAATCGAACCCGGGTCAACTGCTTGGAAGGCAGCTATGCTCACCACTATACCACCAACGCTGCACAGCCCGGGCCGCCCCGAGACGCCGGCACCGGGCTCGCCCGAGCGCACTCTCGTCGCCGCTTCCTCCTCCCCCTCCTCCTCCTCCTCCTCCTTCTCTTCCGACTCCTCCTCCTTCTCTTCCTCCTTCTGCTCCCCTTTCTCTTCCTCGTCCTCCTCCTCCTCCTCAGCCGCCGCCGCCGCCGCTTGGAGCAGCCCTGCCCCGACGCCACGCCGGCCGGCAGCTCTGTGACGTCACAGACGCCACCAAGGCCCCCCGGCGCCCCACCCGCGCCAGCCCCACGAAGCTGCCCTAGACCACCCGCCCGATCGCCTCAGGGTGGCGCTCTCGCTGCCTTGCTGCTCCAGGTCCCTCGGCTCCACGCCGCGGCCCGCCCCCGCCCCCGGCGCACGCATCTTCCAGCACCCCGGCTCGCCAAAGCCCTTCTCCACCCGGCGCCTGGCCAGGCCACTTCCCGCACCGACAGGGGACGGCACTCATCCGCCTCCCACCCGTCCCGGCAGCTGGGCACCTATGCAGCTGTGCATAGCTGCGCAGCCTTGCGTCGCGACGCAAGGAGCCCACGGAGACAGCCACTTTGGGCGGGCCGCAACGTCATCGAGAGCTTGTGGTGTCCAGAGGAGGCCGTCGCTCGGCCGTGGCGACCGAGTGCCCGGCGACGAGGAAGGGCTGGAGGGCTGGAGGGCTGGAGGGGGTCGAGGGTGGGCAGGCTGGGCACGCGCTGGGGCCCTGCGCCTCGCTGGAGGACGGAGGGCACAGGGCGGACAAGCAGGGTCCTTGGGAGATAGGCGGCGGGACAGAGAGCGGCGCCAGCCACCAAAAGGGGGCGTGTTGCCTCCCCGTCGGGGAATCGAACCCCGGTCTCCCGCGTGACAGGCGGGGATACTCACCACTATACTAACGAGGACGGCGGCCACCGCCCCCGCGCCCGGACGCTCTCGGGCTGCCGGCCGACGCCTCCCCCCGCCCTCCGGCCCCCTGCCCACCACGGGCGCCCGGCACGTGCCCGAGCCGACCCAACGCCACACCAACCGCGTCCTCCAAAGCAGCAGCCCCCGACCCGACAGGGACCCGGACCCAAGTGGCGCTGAAAGCTCCCAGTGCGCGCTGCCTATTGCCTCCGACGCAGGGATCGCGCCGGGAGGAGGGGGCCCGAGACCGAAAGCAAGGCTGCGAGGAGGGGGTGGGCGCGCGCCTGGCCATGGCCGGCGAGGAGAGGCGCGGGTGGGGGCCGGCGGCAGGGGCTGGCAAGACGCGGCCCGGCTCCGTCCGGGGCCAGGGCTGGGCGAGGGCGCCAGCGCGGCGGAGCCAGGCGCGTCGTCTGGCCTTGCTCCCCGTCGGCCGCCGCGCGCCCGCTCCGTCGCTCCCCCACACGGCCGCGCGCCTGGCGCGGAGCACCGCGTCCCGCCAAGGGCACCGGGCTGCGCGTCGCGTCGGGTCCCAGCCAGCCGAGCGGCCACGCGCACGCCCAGGCCCGCCGTCAGGATGGCCGAGCGGTCTAAGGCGCTGCGTTCAGGTCGCAGTCTCCCCTGGAGGCGTGGGTTCGAATCCCACTCCTGACAAGCCAGCCTTTTGGCCCGCCCGACAGACGCACCCGGCCCTATGGCAGCGCTTTACTGCCTTCCAGTCCGTTCGCGCCTTGCACTCTTGCCGCCTCTCCAAACTGCGGCCCGGACATCCACGCCTCTCAGACGCGGGACCTTCTCAGCCACGGCCGCGGGCCTGGCAGAAACGGCCCGCTACGAACCCTCCGGCCACGGGCTTTCCGGAAAAACGCCCTCCCCGCCAGCTCCTACGCCCCTCCTACCTGCACCCACACCGGGAAGCCCTTCAGTCTTTCGCAGCACATCTTTCCTCACCTGCTGGCGGCTGCTGCTGCTGGTCTTCCTGCCTGCCTGCCTGCCTGCCTTCGCCCCTCCCCGCCACTCCCACTCCCTCACGACACCCCGCCCCCACCGCCACACGCAGAACGGCCGCGTGTGGAAAGCCCTCCACGCCTCGCCCGCCCTCCGACTTCTGCCTGGTGAACAGCGGACTCGTTCTCACAGCCTTCCTTCCACTTCCGCCAGCAGCAGCTCTCCCTCTTTCCAACATCCTGTCCTTCCCGCCAGACCCAACGGCCTGCCTGCCCATTCCATTCCCTCCACAGCCACAG